>NW_021822962.1:2840359-2936970 GCF_901001165.1 Salmo trutta
TGTGGTCGAGGGTCCCTGGTTGTGTAATGGCTAGCTAGTTGTGGTCGAGGGTCCCTGGTTGTGAAATGGCTAGCTAGTTGTGGTCGAGGGTCCCTGGTTGTGAAATGGCTAGCTAGTTGTGGTCGAGGGTCCCTGGTTGTGAAATGGCTAGCTAGTTGTGGTGGAGGGTCCCTGGTTGTGAAATGGCTAGCTAGTTGTGGTCGAGGGTCCCTGGTTGTGAAATGGCTAGCTAGTTGTGGTCGAGGGTCCCTGGTTGTGTAATGGTTAGCTAGTTGTGGTCGAGGGTCCCTGGTTGTGAAATGGCTAGCTAGTTGTGGTCGAGGGTCCCTGGTTGTGAAATGGCTAGCTAGTTGTGGTCGATGGTCCCTGGTTGTGAAATGGCTAGCTAGTTGTGGTCGAGGGTCCCTGGTTGTGAAATGGCTAGCTAGTTGTGGTCGAGGGTCCCTGGTTGTGAAATGGCTAGCTAGTTGTGGTCGAGGGTCCCTGGTTGTGAAATGGCTAGCTAGTTGTGGTCGAGGGTCCCTGTTTGTGAAATGGCTAGCTAGTTGTGGTCGAGGGTCCCTGGTTGTGAAATGGCTAGCTAGTTGTGGTCGAGGGTCCCAGATTGTGAAATGGCTAGCTAGTTGTGGTCGAGGGTCCCTGGTTGTGAAATGGCTAGCTAGTTGTGGTCGAGGGTCCCTGGTTGTGAAATGGCCAGCTAGTGTTGGTCGAGGGTCCCAGATTGTGAAATGGCTAGCTAGTTGTGGTCGAGGGTCCCTGGTTGTGAAATGGCTAGCTAGTTGTGGTCGAGGGTCCCTGGTTGTGAAATGGCTAGCTAGTTGTGGTCGAGGGTCCCTGGTTGTGAAATGGCTAGCTAGTTGTGGTCGAGGGTCCCTGGTTGTGAAATGGCTAGCTAGTTGTGGTCGAGGGTCCCTGGTTGTGAAATGGCTAGCTAGTTGTGGTCGAGGGTCCCTGGTTGTGAAATGGCTAGCTAGTTGTGGTCGAGGGTCCCTGGTTGTGAAATGGCTAGCTAGTTGTGGTCGAGGGTCCCTGGTTGTGAAATGGCTAGCTAGTTGTGGTCGAGGGTCCCTGGTTGTGAAATGGCTAGCTAGTTGTGGTCGAGGGTCCCTGGTTGTGAAATGGCTAGCTAGTTGTGGTCGAGGGTCCCAGGTTGTGAAATGGCTAGCTAGTTGTGGTGGAGGGTCCCAGATTGTGAAATGGCTAGCTAGTTGTGGTCGAGGGTCCCTGGTTGTGAAATGGCTAGCTAGTTGTGGTGGAGGGTCCCTGGTTGTGAAATGGCTAGCTAGTTGTGGTCGAGGGTCCCAGATTGAGAAATGGCTAGCTAGTTATGGTCGAGGGTCCCTGGTTGTGAAATGGCTAGCTAGTTGTGGTGGAGGGTCCCTGGTTGTGAAATGGCTAGCTAGTTGTGGTCGAGGGTCCCAGGTTGTGAAATGGCTAGCTAGTTGTGATCGAGGGTCCCTGGTTGTGAAATGGCTAGCTAGTTGTGGTCGAGGGTCCCTGGTTGTGAAATGGCTAGCTAGTTGTGGTCGAGGGTCCCTGGTTGTGTAATGGCTAGCTAGTTGTGGTCGAGGGTCCCTGGTTGTGAAATGGCTAGCTAGTTGTGGTCGAGGGTCCCTGGTTGTGAAATGGCTAGCTAGTTGTGGTCGAGGGTCCCTGGTTGTGAAATGGCTAGCTAGTTGTGGTGGAGGGTCCCTGGTTGTGAAATGGCTAGCTAGTTGTGGTCGAGGGTCCCTGGTTGTGAAATGGCTAGCTAGTTGTGGTCGAGGGTCCCTGGTTGTGTAATGGTTAGCTAGTTGTGGTCGAGGGTCCCTGGTTGTGAAATGGCTAGCTAGTTGTGGTCGAGGGTCCCTGGTTGTGAAATGGCTAGCTAGTTGTGGTCGATGGTCCCTGGTTGTGAAATGGCTAGCTAGTTGTGGTCGAGGGTCCCTGGTTGTGAAATGGCTAGCTAGTTGTGGTCGAGGGTCCCTGGTTGTGAAATGGCTAGCTAGTTGTGGTCGAGGGTCCCTGGTTGTGAAATGGCTAGCTAGTTGTGGTCGAGGGTCCCTGTTTGTGAAATGGCTAGCTAGTTGTGGTCGAGGGTCCCTGGTTGTGAAATGGCTAGCTAGTTGTGGTCGAGGGTCCCAGATTGTGAAATGGCTAGCTAGTTGTGGTCGAGGGTCCCTGGTTGTGAAATGGCTAGCTAGTTGTGGTGGAGGGTCCCTGGTTGTGAAATGGCTAGCTAGTTGTGGTCGAGGGTCCCAGATTGTGAAATGGCTAGCTAGTTATGGTCGAGGGTCCCTGGTTGTGAAATGGATAGCTAGTTGTGGTCGAGGGTCCCTGGTTGTGAAATGGCTAGCTAGTTATGGTCGAGGGTCCCTGGTTGTGAAATGGCTAGCTAGTTGTAGTCGAGGGTCCCTGGTTGTGAAATGGCTAGCTAGTTGTGGTCGAGGGTCCCTGGTTGTGAAATGGCTAGCTAGTTGTGGTCGAGGGTCCCTGGTTGTGAAATGGCTAGCTAGTTGTGGTCGAGGGTCCCTGGTTGTGAAATGGCTAGCTAGTTGTGGTCGAGGGTCCCTGGTTGTGAAATGGCTAGCTAGTTGTGGTGGAGGGTCCCTGGTTGTGAAATGGCTAGCTAGTTGTGGTCGAGGGTCCCTGGTTGTGAAATGGCTAGCTAGTTGTGGTCGAGGGTCCCTGGTTGTGTAATGGCTAGCTAGTTGTGGTCGAGGGTCCCTGGTTGTGAAATGGCTAGCTAGTTGTGGTCGAGGGTCCCTGGTTGTGAAATGGCTAGCTAGTTGTGGTCGAGGGTCCCTGGTTGTGAAATGGCTAGCTAGTTGTGGTCGAGGGTCCCTGGTTGTGAAATGGCTAGCTAGTTGTGGTCAACGGTCCCTGGTTGTGAAATGGCTAGCTAGTTGTGGTCGAGGGTCCCAGGATGTGAAATGGCTAGCTAGTTGTGGTTGAGGGTCCCAGGTTGTGAAATGGCTAGCTAGTTGTGGTCGAGGGTCCCTGGTTGTGAAATGGCTAGCTAGTTGTGGTCGAGGGTCCCAGGTTGTGAAATGGCTAGCTAGTTGTTGTGGAGGGTCCCTGGTTGTGAAATGGCTAGCTAGTTGTGGTCGAGGGTCCCAGGTTGGAGCTGAGGTTGGGCCAAAGAGGGGGACAGAAGCAGCATTGTTAATAGTGCCAGTGTAGGAAGTTCTGCTCCCTTTCTGCTTAGCTTGCTATTGTTTGTCATGTAGAATGATGTACAGGAGAGGAGAGGAGAGGAGAGGAGAGAAGAGGAGAGGAGAGGAGAGGAGAGGAGACGTCTCCACAGGGACAGACAGGCCCATCTGCTACTGAGCCAGGTCAGCACTTCTCTATGTCAGATACAACTCAGGACATTCCCAGTCTATGGTTGCTTCCAAATGGCACCCTATTCCCTTGTATTAATTTTGACCAGGGCCTATATGGGACATACTCATACTGGACATTGACTAGTATTTCCTCATTTGTGTCATCAGAACGGAGATGCAGGCATGCAATCTGAGAGTAACAGAATAAAATCCCGATGGCAGCTCAGAGTGGGCTTTGGGTCTACAGGGAGGAGAGTTAACGGGATAGTTGGAAGACAATGGCAGGCAGCAGATCTGCTTCAGTGGGTTGGGGGGGTGAAAGAGAGAGAGAGAGAGAGAGAGAGAGAGAGAGAGACCACAGTGATATGCTACCGTGGTGTTGAATCAGACACTGCTCATTTCAGTGCCATCATTGAAAAAATTGCATCCATTTTAAATAATTTCTCACTATTTGTTTCAAACATTTTTTCCATTTTAGAAAGTTTTTTCAAATCACTTCCTGAATTGACATCAGATCAAATTAACCCCAAACCCTGTCACGTGACCTGTACAGGGAAAACTGGTATCATGCAGGAAGCGGGCATTCACCATACTTGGGCTGTGTCATAAAGAAGTGCACTAAATACAGAATAGGGTGCCATTTTGGAAGCAGCCTCTGTGATATTTTGTTACTTTTTGCAGGGAACAAGGGTTAGGTACAGTACATAACCTATACCTGGGTATAATGATAAATGACTGTGAATACAATGCAGTAGTGTTGAGTATTCGTCAGGTTTGGCTGATTTCTGAATGAGTTCAACTGGGGCGCAGCAGCACTTGGTACAGGTCATTTAGTATGGCTGTACGTCAAACACTGATTTACTGACGGACACAAATCTTCAGCTGGCAGAAAAGAAGGGGGAGATTCCACACGACGACATCACATCTGTCCTCGTCTGTCGCCTCTGCATGCGTGTGTCTGCGCGTGTGTGTGTGTGTGTGTGTGTGTGTGTGTGTGTGTGTGTGTGTGTGTGTGTGTGTGTGTGTGTGTGTGTGTGTGTGTGTGTGTGTGTGTGTGTGTGTGTGTGTGTGTGTGTGTGTGTGTGTGTGTGTTGTCCCCATCTGAACACCCTCTTCCGTCTGTGAAAAACACCTCCTCTTCCTCCTGCCATTTCAGGGCTGCTAGATTATTCTCTGTCAGTCAGTCAGACAGTCAGCTGTCAGCTGTCAGAGGTGGAAATGAGCAGACGTGGGAGTTGTCCTTCATTCATCAACTGTGACAGGCCTGGCTACCTTCGCCTGGTTCTGCTTGGCTAAACCTGCTATTTCTATTGTTGCGGAGCAGACAGCACCGAAGCTACCGCATTCCGCCTGGATGAAGCAATTAACTGGGAATGAGTGGATGGCTATACTGTAGTTAAACTCTCTACAGCTCCTCGTCTCCAGGAATCAGGAACTACTGGAGCGTTGCACCCCCAACTCCTTCTGAACACATGGTCTGCGTTCCAAAAGGCACCTTATTCCCTATAAAGTGCACTAC
Organism: Salmo trutta; assembly: GCF_901001165.1. Taxonomy (NCBI): domain Eukaryota; kingdom Metazoa; phylum Chordata; class Actinopteri; order Salmoniformes; family Salmonidae; genus Salmo; species Salmo trutta. Next base: position 2,845,184 of record NW_021822962.1, read on the forward strand.
TTTGACTTGGGCCCAAAGAGCTCTGGGAAAAGGAACTACACTATAAGGAATACTTGCCATTTGGGATGCAGCGATTACATGGCCTGGAGAGGAAAGGAAGTTGAGATCTCTGTATCATAATAATATGTAGTGTAAAATGGGAGATACCGACCCTTTGGAGCCTGGAGCTGACAGTAGGAGCTGGTGTGTGATTTACTACTAACTCCTGGCTAGCAATGACTCTGTTGGACAGGTGAACAGAGTTTACAGCAAGCAGAGACCCATCCCAGCTAGCGCACAATGTTCTGAGAACCATGTGTTTCTTAACGCTTGGCGAGAGCGTAGATGTCTTATGGTTATTTTGCATGCAACCTTCCCACAACGTTCTGGGAATAGTGCAGGATAGCTGCTTGGCTTTGGAACATTCTCAGCACATTTAAGGAACTTTAAGGAACTTCTTTAACAGAACGATTCCTAAAAGTTCAAACATGGTTGCATTTAATTTCCATTTTGGTAATGTTGTAGGTACGTTCTCCAACTGATTTGACATTGGCAATGTTCTTAAATAGTTCAGAGAACATTAAGAAGCAACGTTTTTCTGTGGGAATTTCAGTACTTCAGCATAACGTTTCCTAAAGGTTTTCTCATGGTTCTGTTTAAAGTCAAGTTTTCAAATTGTTTTCAGAGAACGTTCAAAAAACGTTCAGTTTTACCGGTCAAGAAACGTATGGCTTCGTTCCCACAACCAATGTGAAACCAATAGTGCTGAGCGATTAACCAAAATATTGGTTCTTCCTGCTCCTACTTACGCTCCTACTTATGTTTCCGATTTGGTCCTGACCTACATACCTACACGTACGCTACGGTCACAAGACGCAGGCCTCATAATTGTCCCTAGAATTTCTAAGCAAACAGCTGGAGGCAGGGCTTTCTCCTATAGAGCTCCATTTTTATGGAATGGTCTGCCTACCCATGTGAGAGACGCAGACTCGGTCTCAACCTTTAAGTCTTTATTGAAGACGCATCTCTTCAGTAGGTCCTATGATTGAGTGTAGTCTGGCCCAGGAGTGTGAAGGTGAACGGAAAGGCACTGGAGCAACGAACCACCCTTGCTGTTTCTGCCTGGCCGGTTCCCCTCTCTCCAGTGGGATTCTCTGCCTCTAACCCTATTACAGGGGCTCTGTCACTGGCTTACTGGTGCTCTTCCATGCCGTCCCTAGGAGGGGTGCGTCACTTGAGTGGGTTGAGTCACTGACGTGGACTTCCTGTCTGGGTTGGCGCCCCCCCTTGGGTTGTGCCGTGGCGGAGATCTTTGTGGGCTATACTCGGCCTTGTCTCAGGATGGTAAGTTGGTGGTTGAAGATATCCCTCTAGTGGTGTGGGGGCTGTGCTTTGGCAAAGTGGGTGGGGTTATATCCTGCCTGTTTGGCCCTGTCCGGGGCTATCATCGGATGGGGCCACAGTGTCTCCTGACCCCTCCTGTCTCAGCCTCCAGTATTTATGCTGCAGTAGTTTATGTGTCGGGGGGATAGGGTCAGTCTGTTAAATCTGGAGTATTTCTCCTGTCTTATCCGGTGTCCTGTGTGAATTTAAGTATGCTCTCTCTAATTCTCTCTTTCTTTCTTTCTTTCTCTCTCTCGGAGGACCTGAGCCCTAGGACCATGCCTCAGGACCACCTGGCATGATGACTCCTTGTTGTCCCCAGTCCACCTGGCCGTGCTGCTGCTCCAGTTTCAACTGTTCTGCCTCCGGCTATGGAACCCTGAACTGTTCACTGTGATTAATATAATTTGACCATGCTGGTAATTTATGAACATTTGAACATCTTGGCCATGTTCTGTTATAATCTCCACCCGGCACAGCCAGAAGAGGACTGGCCACCCCTCATAGCCTGGTTCCTCTCTAGGTTTCTTCCTAGGTTTTGGCCTTTCTAGGGAGTTTTTCCTAGCCACTGTGCTTCTACACCTGCATTGCTTGCCATTTGGGGTTTTAGGCTGGGTTTCTGTACAGCACTTTGAGATATCAGCTGATGTAAGAAGGGCTATATAAATACATTTGATTTGATTTGATTTAGTTAACCCACTGTTCCTAGGCCGTCATTGAAAATAAGAATTTGTTCTTAACTGACTTGCCTGGTTAAATAAAGGTAAAATAAAAAAAAACATGCACATGCACATGCACACACACAACATTTACTTTGTCCCTCAAGCCTTGCCTTCCCTCTGTCCTTAAGGGCCCCACAGAAGCACAGACATCATTCTTTATGAAAGAGCTTCAAAAATGAAACAGGACCTCTGTAATATAGTTTTATTCTACCCCTAACCTGAAACAATAGGTTTCCATGACGATCCTAAATGGATACGTACTGCATGTTCAGTTTGGAGGAGCAGAGGGTCATTCAGCCTGTCAGTCACAGCATCAGTTCTTAGAGGTTAGGAATGAAGAGAGTGGGACTTCTCTGGGTGGACACAGTTAAGAGGAGAGAGAGGAAGGAAGGAAAGGAGTAATGAGGGCCTGAGGTATAGTGGGATGGACGGACAGTGGGGTGGAGGGATGAGGGCTGAGGTATAGTGGGATGGACGGACAGTGGGGTGGAGGGATGAGGGCTGAGGTATAGTGGGATGGACGGACAGTGGGGTGGAGGGATGAGGGGCTGAGGTATAGTGGGATGGACGGACAGTGGGGTGGAGGGATGAGGGGCTGAGGTATAGTGGGATGGACGGACAGTGGGGCGGAGGGATGGAGGGATGAGGGGCTGAGGTATAGTGGGATGGACAGACATTGGGGCGGAGGGATGGAGGGATGAGGGGCTGAGGTATAGTGGGATGGACGGACAGTGGGGCGGAGGGATGGATGGAGGCAGTGCTAGCAGGGAGGACGGAAGACCGGTGGGAGAGATGAGGCAGTGGAAGGATGGAGGGATGGATAGATGGGTGGAGAGCTGGCAGGGGAGGAGGAACAAGGGGGTGGAGAGATAGAGGAATGGATGGAGGGTCCTGTCTCTCAAGGCCTCCACGCCTCACTGCCAGCAGTGTAAATCAGCAGGCGGCTCACGGTTTCAATGAGGTAGAAAATAAAATAATAACATAAAAGTGTCAGAGTGAAATAGAGGCTAAGAGAAGTCATTTATGATGAGTTTAAATTCTCCTTCCTCTGCAGTAGATCCACTGACCGGCTCGGATTGTCTGCTGCACACGTCGTTGATCATCCCAGCGCCTCCACCAAGTCCCAAATTACTCACATTACCCCACCTGCTGCTCATGTCACACGTATGTAATGAGTATCCTAGATTCATGTCATTATCATTCATGGAATGTTTATTGTCCCAGAGCATGTTTTATACACAGGCTAAATGTGTATCCATATTTACCTGATATGGCGTGGTGAACCAGGTTCTCAGTACTGTTTATGAAACAGGAGGTTGAACTCACTCTAATAGAAGAACCAATGGTAAACAGGAGTTAAAAATGAGTATACCTGGGTTTATAGTATTTGTTCTTTCTGCACTTGATTGAGCTTGCCTGGCGCAATGGAACCAGTGGAAGACTCCCAAAGGTGCAAACCCTGCCCATCTGGCACTCCAGGTAGGCTCAATCAAATGCTGTGGAAGAAAACAAATACTATTTGAACCCAGCTCTGCTCCCAAATCCCCAGTCTTCCATTCACTTGACCTGGGTTCAAGCTCTGACAAACAGAAAATAAATACACAGGGGATAATGGGGATAATGGGGAAGAATAGGAGACACCTGGTGGGGGGCGGAGACAAGCACAATACAGGTGAAACAGATCAGGGTGTGACACCTGGTGGGGGGCGGAGACAAGCACAATACAGGTGAAACAGATCAGGGTGTGACACCTGGTGGGGGGCGGAGACAAGCACAATACAGGTGAAACAGATCAGGGTGTGACAGCCTCTCTATGGGTCTGTCTGTCTGTCTGTCTGTCTGTCTGTCTGTCTGTCTGTCTGTCTGTCTGTCTGTCTGTCTGTCTGTCTGTCTGTCTGTCTGTCTGTCTGTCTCCTGACCTTGTCTTTTGTGAGTCAGCAGTCTGCGTGTTGATCCTGTACTCTCCTGTACTGCTAACCCTCTAAATCAGCACAAGGTTATCTGGACAACCAGGGTTTATACTGCTGAAACCACCCACAGGCTGCGTGCCAAATGGCACCCTATTCTCTATATAGTGCTCTGCTGTTGTGGTACAAAACGTAGTGTACTATGTAGGGCCAGAGACCAGGGGCCTGTTGTCCAGTCGCAGTGTGACAGAGTTAAGCTCAGCCTTTCCACCGGTAATCTAAGCCTCATTCCTGCACTTCCTGTGATCCAGAGTCAGGGGCCCTGCGGCCGTCTCACAGCCAAGTTGTTCTATCTTGACCAGGGCTGTCCCTGGACCTGTGACAATGAGCTAGACCCTTCACAGGTGGTGTTGGTGTCACAGCCCCAAGGCACGTCTTTGTGGGGGTAAACATTTAAGAGAGAGAGAGGTGGTCTTTGCAAGGGATTTACAAGTTGGCAGCTGTTAGGTTTAAGATGTGTGTGTGTGTGTGTGTGTGTGTGTGTGTGTGTGTGTGTGTGTGTGTGTGTGTGTGTGTGTGTGTGTGTGTGTGTGTGTGTGCGTGTGCGTGTGGTTCTAGTTTGAGTCAGCATCCCTCACGTCTCACCTCCCCTGGTATACTGCCCAGCAGGGGGTCACCTCCCCTGGTATACTGCCCAGCAGGGGGGCACCTCCCCTGGTATACTGCCCAGCAGGGTGTCACCTCCCCTGGTATACTGCCCAGCAGGGGGTCACCTCCCCTGGTATACTGCCCAGCAGGGTGTCATCTCCCCTGGTATACTGCCCAGCAGGGGGTCACCTCCCCTGGTATACTGCCCAGGAGGGTGTCACCTCCCCTGGTATACTGCCCAGCAGGGGGTCACCTCCCCTGGTATACTGCCCAGCAGGGGGTCACCTCCCCTAGTATACTGCCCAGCAGGGGGTCACCTCCCCTGGTATACTGCCCAGGAGGGTGTCACCTCCCCTGGTATACTGCCCAGCAGGGGGTCACCTCCCCTGGTATACTGCCCAGCAGGGGGTCACCTCCCCTGGTATACTGCCCAGCAGGGTGCCACCTCCCCTGGTATACTGCCCAGCAGGGTGTCACCTCCCCTGGTATACTGCCCAGCAGGGTGTCACCTCCCCTGGTATACTGCCCAGCAGGGGGTCACCTCCCCTGGTATACTGCCCAGCAGGGTGTCACCTCCCCTGGTATACTGCCCAGCAGGGTCTCACCTCCCCTGGTATACTGCCCAGCAGGGGGTCACCTCCCCTGGTATACTGCCCAGCAGGGGGTCACCTCCCCTGGTATACTGCCCAGCAGGGGGTCACCTCCCCTGGTATACTGCCCAGCAGGGGGTCATCATTTATCCTCTAACTAGAAGAGAGAGGCAGCCTGCACTGTGGCTGGCAGTTGTCATATTACCTCCATACAGACTAACTGGATCACTGACTAACTGGATCACTGACTAACTGGATCACTGACTGACTGGATCACTGACTGACTGGATTACTGACTGACTGGATCACTGGCTAACTGGCTGACTGACTGCATCACTGGCTAACTGACTGCATCACTGGCTGGCTTACTAAGTGACTGGAAAACTAACTGGATGACCGAGAGTAAACAGGCCTGGGGGGGAGAGAGAGAGAGAGAGAGAGAGAGAGAGAGAGAGAGAGACCAGATCTTGTGGTTGTAAATAATGTGTGAGTGGACGTTGGGACGGGGCAGAGCAGGGCCACAATGTGGGAGAGATGTTTATAGCAGGTGGACAAACACCTGTCACTTTGATGAGACTGATTTATCCTGGGAGACATGTCAGCACAAAGCTCTCTCTCCCCCGGCCGACAGACAGACAGACAGACAGACAGACAGACAGACAGACAGACAGACAGACAGACAGACAGACAGACAGACAGACAGGACAGGCTACTACTCTACAAGGCCCATCCAGCACATGACAACCCGTCTGTCACAGCCGATACAGTAAGGGAGAAAGTCAGGAAAACCCAGTGGGAACATTCTCAGCAACAGGAGAACATACGCAGGAAATCCAGAATACTCAGACCAAGATTTTGGGAAAATGTATGGATTTTTTTCAACCCTAGTTATGGATGAGACCATGGGTTTCTTCAGGCCAGAGGGGTGAGTGGAGATGGGATCAGGCCAGAGGGGTGAGTGGAGATGGGATCAGGCCAGAGGGGTGAGTGGAGATGGGATCAGGCCAGAGGGGTGACTGGAGATGGGATCAGGCCAGAGGGGTGACTGGAGATGGGATCAGGCCAGAGGGGTGAGTGGAGATGGGATCAGGCCAGAGGGGTGAGTGGAGATGGGATCAGGCCAGAGGGGTGAGTGGAGATGGGATCAGGCCAGAGGGGTGAGTGGAGATGGGATCAGGCCAGAGGGGTGAGTGGAGATGGGATCAGGCCAGAGGGGTGAGTGGAGATGGGATCAGGCCAGAGGGGTGAGTGGAGATGGGATCAGGCCAGAGGGGTGAGTGGAGATGGGATCAGGCCAGAGGGGTGAGTGGAGATAGGATCAGGCCAGAGGGGTGAGTGGAGATGGGATCAGGCCAGAGGGGTGAGTGGAGATGGGATCAGGCCAGAGGGGTGAGTGGAGATGGGAACAGGCCAGAGGGGTGAGTGGAGATGGGATCAGGCCAGAGGGGTGAGTGGAGATGGGATCAGGCCAGAGGGGTGAGTGGAGATGGGATCAGGCCAGAGGGGTGAGTGGAGATGGGATCAGGCCAGAGGGGTGAGTGGAGATGGGATCAGGCCAGAGGGGTGAGTGGAGATAGGATCAGGCCAGAGGGGTGAGTGGAGATGGGATCAGGCCAGAGGGGTGAGTGGAGATAGGATCAGGCCAGAGGGGTGAGTGGAGATGGGATCAGGCCAGAGGGGTGAGTGGAGATAGGATCAGGCCAGAGGGGTGAGTGGAGATGGGATCAGGCCAGAGGGGTGAGTGGAGATGGGATCAGGCCAGAGGGGTGAGTGGAGATGGGATCAGGCCAGAGGGGTGAGTGGAGATGGGATCAGGCCAGAGGGGTGAGTGGAGATAGGATCAGGCCAGAGGGGTGAGTGGAGATGGGATCAGGCCAGAGGGGTGAGTGGAGATGGGATCAGGCCAGAGGGGTGAGTGGAGATAGGATCAGGCCAGAGGGGTGAGTGGAGATAGGATCAGGCCAGAGGGGTGAGTGGAGATGGGATCAGGGCATAGGGGTGAGTGGAGATGGGATCAGGCCAGAGGGGTGAGTGGAGATGGGATCAGGCCAGAGGGGTGAGTGGAGATGGGATCAGGCCAGAGGGGTGAGTGGAGATGGGATCAGGCCAGAGGGGTGAGTGGAGATAGGATCAGGCCAGAGGGGTGAGTGGAGATAGGATCAGGCCAGAGGGGTGAGTGGGGATGGGATCAGGGCACAGGGGTGAGTGGAGATGGGATCAGGCCAGAGGGGTGAGTGGAGATAGGATCAGGCCAGAGGGGTGAGTGGAGATGGGATCAGGCCAGAGGGGTGAGTGGAGATGGGATCAGGCCAGAGGGGTGAGTGGAGATGGGATCAGGCCAGAGGGGTGAGTGGAGATGGGATCAGGCCAGAGGGGTGAGTGGAGATGGGATCAGGCCAGAGGGGTGAGTGGAGATGGGATCAGGGCACAGGGGTGAGTGGAGATGGGATCAGGCCAGAGGGGTGAGTGGAGATAGGATCAGGGCACAGGGGTGAGTGGAGATAGGATCAGGGCACAGGGGTATTTTACAGGGTGTGTGGTGGAAGACTCTAGCATGGTTGAACCAGACTGAATGCAGTGATCATCACTGAGTCAATGCAGCATTCCGTTTGGTATGATTTCAACCAGTTCATCTCCCCATAGAGATGTACTAGAGAGCTCATCTCTTATCTTTGCATGGCCTTCTTCTGTGACATTAATTGTGCGCTCTATCCAACTCAATGCGTCGCCCCCCTTTCCCCTCCTCCCTGTGATATACGACCTCCTCCCTAGATGCTGCCTGCAGCTCCCTCCCAGTCAACAGCCAATTAGCACGGGCTCGAGTGAACGCTGATAGCACCAGGGAGCAGTGGGTGCGGCCGCGTGGAAACGAACGACCCCTCTGCTCTCTCAGCGCCAGCGAGCCTCGGAGAATAGCTGAGGATTTACTACCCTGCCACTACCAACACCACCCATCTCACACACACACACACACATCCCAGCCTGGCCCTGCAGATGGTAATGTACCACTGACTCACAGCACTGTATTCACATCCATTAGGCAGAACAGGAAAGAAATCTCTCTACATCTCTATGAGTTTATGTTGACTTTCTCCAATTGACAAATAGACTGTCTTTACATGTGGTAAAGTCATCTGTGCAGAAGTGACATCAGAAAGTGGATCCGTCTATGACAACATTTCCACTGTAGCAGAGCATGTTCATCAGATAGCTAATGTAGGCCTACTCCAAAGGTATCATAGCAACAAGGCGTCCATTTTGGGTTTCAAATCAAAACATACTGTCACTAATATGAAACTATACTGTACATTCACCAAGTCATCTTCTGACAACTCAGCAGCCAGCAGAGGTAGGCGGCGTCCCAAATGAGACCCTATTCCCTATATAATGCACTACTTCTCTGTATGGCCCCTGGTTAAAAGCAGTGCATTATATAGGGAATAGGATGTCATTTGGGATGTGCCCCATTTGTCTTCCTCCTGAGCTGCATCTGGGGAAGTTGACCTCAATTAATACAGACTTCCATTTTAGAAAATGTCCGTGTCCAGATGTAAAGGTTTCAACGTGGGTTTATACGGTAGAAGCTTTAATGGAACTCTGACAGAGGGCCAGTTAGAGAGAGAGGTATATAGAAGCTTTAATGGAACTCTGACAGAGGGCCAGTTAGAGAGAGAGGTATATAGAAGCTTTAATGGAACTCTGACAGAGGGCCAGTTAGAGAGAGAGGTATATAGAAGCTTTAATGGAACGCTGACAGAGAGCCAGTTAGAGAGAGAGGTATATAGAAGCTTTAATGGAACGCTGACAGAGGGCCAGTTAGAGAGAGTGGTATATAGAAGCTTTAATGGAACTCTGACAGAGGGCCAGTTAGAGAGAGAGGTATATAGAAGCTTTAATGGAACTCTGACAGAGGGCCAGTTAGAGAGAGAGGTATATAGAAGCTTTAATGGAACGCTGACAGAGGGCCAGTTAGAGAGAGAGGTATATAGAAGCTTTAATGGAACTCTGACAGAGGGCCAGTTAGAGAGAGAGGTAAATAGAAGCTTTAATGGAACGCTGACAGAGGGCCAGTTAGAGAGAGAGGTATATAGAAGCTTTAATGGAACTTTGACAGAGGGCCAGTTAGAGAGAGAGGTATATAGAAGCTTTAATGGAACTCTGACAGAGGGCCAGTTGGAGAGAGAGGTATATAGAAGCTTTAATGGAACTCTGACAGAGGGCCAGTTAGAGAGAGAGGTATATAGAAGCTTTAATGGAACTCTGACAGAGGGCCAGTTAGAGAGAGAGGTATATAGAAGCTTTAATGGAACTCTGACAGAGGGCCAGTTGGAGAGAGAGGTATATAGAAGCTTTAATGGAACTCTGACAGAGGGCCAGTTAGAGAGAGAGGTATATAGAAGCTTTAATGGAACGCTGACAGAGGGCCAGTTAGAGAGAGAGGTATATAGAAGCTTTAATGGAACTCTGACAGAGGGCCAGTTAGAGAGAGAGGTACATAGAAGCTTTAATGGAACGCTGACAGAGGGCCAGTTAGAGAGAGAGGTATATAGAAGCTTTAATGGAACGCTGACAGAGGGCCAGTTAGAGAGAGAGGTATATAGAAGCTTTAATGGAACGCTGACAGAGGGCCATTTCCCTCAGTAAGCCTGCCCTGCCTGGGGATAGCAGGACATAAATAACACTCTGTTATTCCCCGACAGAAAGCCTCAATGACGCCGGGCGCTGATCTATGACTGAATAACCAGAGCAGAGGAAAAGAGGAAGGACCTGGCTGCTTGATGAAGACTACAGCACCTCTCCAACGTGGTGTAGAAGTCTACCCCCAACCACAAGTACATCAGGTAGAGAGAACATGAAAGGTCTTCCCAATAGGGGGATTCATTGTGGGACAGTGGCCAGGCTCTCTGGGTGGAACCAGTGTAGGGTTGTACAATTCTGGTAACGTTCTCCAAATTCCCCGGTTTTCCAGAAATCCAAGTTGAGAAGATTCCCGCAATCAACACGGAATAAACAGGACATTTAGAATCCTTTACCCAGGATGTCTGGAAAACCTGGGGATTTTGGGAAAGTTACCCACATTTTTCAAACTGAAACCTGGCTTGGAGGCCAAGGAGGATCTTGTTTGTGATACAAGGATTAACACCAGGATGCTTCCAAAATCCTCTCTGAAATGGCATCTTGCCAAAGGCAGATTAAGGAATTCTCCAAGCTTTGTTTTTCTTCTCTTTTGTCTTCTCTCTCTCTCCCCATCATTCCTCAGTGGATGAAACTGTATGTTCGGCTGGTAAAACTTACCTTTTATGGTTGCAAGTATTAATTAGTGATATTCTGGTGTCATTAGTGCATTTTAGTGCTCTGAAGATTAATATCAAGGTGGCATTTATCTATGAAACATTATATCTTGCTACATTGTGATAAAAGAGCCTGTATATTCTGGGCCTATGGCTGTCCAAAGCTGAGGTGTGCGTGAAGTCCACATCCATTAACAAAATACTTTATTAGCGTCATTAAAGGGAGAGGCAATATTTAGCCTAACTTGCATTTGGCAGCCTAACCTCATATCCTAGTCTACTGCATCTTAGAGAGCTGGGGCCCTATGTGGCAAACCTCTCAGAGTAGGAGTGCTGATCTAGGATCAGGTCCACTCTGGCCATCTAATTGTGTTCATTGTGACCTAAAAGACAAAAAATGATCCTAAATCAGCTTTCATGTCCTAGGGGGAAAAGCCAGGGGTTCACAGATGAGGAGATAACCTGCAATACGTCTGGAAATTGTTGTTATTATGATATGCCTGAAATGTCATGACTCAATGTGTAGAACCAAGCAGAGAATATCACAGCTCCATCATACAACCCATGTAATGCTTCCTGAATGTGATGTTAGCTCAGTGCAACTGATCTGATGGCTCTGTTATGCCTGCAGAATGGTCCGGTTCAAATGTTCCCTCTGATTTCCAAATGAGACATACGAAAACACCAGCTCCACAGGGCACAGCAGAGCTCATAGCCCCTCATGGCTCCGTTCCAATGGTAACCTATTCACTATAGGGCTCGGGTCCACAGCTCCACAGGGCACAGCAGAGCTCATAGCCCCTCATGGCTCCGTTCCAATGGTAACCTATTCACTATAGGGCTCGGGTCCACAGCTCCACAGGGCACAGCAGAGCTCATAGTCCCCTCATGGCTCCGTTCCAATGGTAACCTATTCACTATAGGGCTCGGGTCCACAGCTCCACAGGACACAGCAGAGCTCATAGTCCCCTCATGGCTCCGTTCCAATGGTAACCTATTCACTATAGGGCTCGGGTCCACAGCTCCACAGGACACAGCAGAGCTCATAGTCCCCTCATGGCTCCGTTCCAATGGTAACCTATTCACTATAGGGCTCGGGTCCACAGCTCCACAGGGCACAGCAGAGCTCATAGCCCCTCATGGCTCCGTTCCAATGGTAACCTATTCACTATAGGGCTCGGGTCCACAGCTCCACAGGACACAGCAGAGCTCATAGTCCCCTCATGGCTCCGTTCCAATGGTAACCTATTCACTATAGGGCTCGGGTCCACAGCTCCACAGGACACAGCAGAGCTCATAGTCCCCTCATGGCTCCGTTCCAATGGTAACCTATTCACTATAGGGCTCGGGTCCACAGCTCCACAGGGCACAGCAGAGCTCATAGTCCCCTCATGGCTCCGTTCCAATGGCAACCTATTCACTATAGGGCTCGGGTCCACAGCTCCACAGGGCACAGCAGAGCTCATAGTCCCTCATGGCTCCGTTCCAATGGCAACCTATTCACTATAGGGCTCGGGTCCACAGCTCCACAGGGCACAGCAGAGCTCATAGTCCCTCATGGCTCCGTTCCAATGGCAACCTATTCACTATAGGGCTCGGGTCCACAGCTCCACAGGACACAGCAGAGCTCATAGCCCCTCATGGCTCCGTTCCAATGGCAACCTATTCACTATAGGGCTCGGGTCCACAGCTCCACAGGGCACAGCAGAGCTCATAGTCCCCTCATGGCTCCGTTCCAATGGCACCCTATTCACTATAGGGCTCGGGTCCACAGCTCCACAGGGCACAGCAGAGCTCATAGTCCCCTCATGGCTCCGTTCCAAATGGAACCCTATTCACTATATAGTGCACTACGCATAGGGCTCGGGTCAAAAGTAGTGCACTACAATATATAGGGGAAATGGTGCCTTTTGGGACAAGGAGCCCTGGCTCTGCTCCAATATCCATACTAGCATACTACTTAGAAGGAAGTGAAGCGATGTACTGGACATGCGTTCTAAGTGGTGGACTCAGAATGTGTGGAAATGGAACATTTAGCTGCATATCTCTCTTGTAACTCCCTGTCTGTTGCACAGCCATATAACCACTCCTCCCTCTTCTCCTTCCTCTCCATATTCACTGTAATATATTCGATAACTAATTATGGTAATTCATGACATCTCCAATTAGCTGTGGGCTTTATCGCCCCGCGGTGCCGTAAAGATCTGGATTTATGTTTGGCTTGAATGTCACCCAGAGGACAGGCAGTGGACTGCTGCTACATCACTCAGTTGAACAAAACACAGACATTTTACTGGTGAGGAGAGAGGGAGGGGGGAGAGACACAGAGAAAGAGAGAGAAAGAAATAAAGAGATAAAGAATGAAATAGTGAGTGGGGAGAACAGAGGGAGCGAAGAGGTGGGCAGGGGGAGAAGGGTGAGAGCGAGATAGAGGGTAAGAAGAGAAAGAGAGAGAACGAGAGGGTGAGGACAGAGCGAGAGGGTAAGAAGAGAGAGATAGAGCTAGAGGGTAAGAAGAGAGAGAGAGAAATAGAGGGCAAGAGAGAGTGAGAGGAGAGAAAGCCACTGTAGACTATTGAGATGCAGACAGAATAATATGCCTTCCACAACACAGACTCAGGCCCAGAGGTCAGAGCCCAGATCCTGCCTGCCAAACAGCCCCTCAGAGGGCCATTACCCCCACTGCTGACGGTGGGTCGTCCTCACCATTTCAATCAGGCACACAGCAGGACTGCCCATCTGCCACACAGGGCTCCTCTGCAGGGCCCCAGTCTCTCAGGTATTATAAAACCAACACAGAACTTCCATGGTCGCTTTGTCTCTCTTCCTCCCATGTTGTTTCTCTCCTCCTAACTTTATACAGGTTCACTCAGATCTCTCATCTTTTTAATCAAGCCTTCTCACTTCAACAAGCACAGACCTTTCTACGTCCCAAATGGCAGCCTATTCCCCATATAGTGCACTGTTTTTGACCAGAGCCTTATGGGTAATGCACTATGTAGAGTAGGGGAATAGGGTGTTATTTGAGACAGATTTTTAATGAAGTCTATTCACTTCCACAGGCACAGACATTCCACGTATCAGCAGCAGCGTAGCGGGCCTGTTCCTTAATGATATGGTCCAGTAGCCTAAAGCAGGCCAACTTGGCTCATCAGGAAATTCATTATCCCACTTCTTACACATCTTGAGAAAATACAGACGATTTACCAGTGAGTGAAAAGGCTAAGAGTGGGTTTACACAGGCAGTCCAATTCAGATTGTTTTGCCCAATTATTCACAAAATATCTGATCCTGTTGGTAAAAAAATACAAATGATTGTCAAAAGATCAGAATTTGTCTGCCTGTATAAACACAGCCTAAAGGAATCAGGGGAATCCTAGGACTGGTTTCTCAGAGTAAACCTAATCAAAGACTGAAACGCTATTCCATGGAACATGCTTTTAGTCCAGGGTTGTTCTTAGTTTGAGTCTGGGAAACCAGACAGTTTGTTTCTCTAAATCAATTAAATGAATGTAATGAGGTAGAATACTGTTTATCTTACAGGCAAGCTCACTTTTATAACTATATACACACAAATAACAATACAATACCACCCACATCAAATGCATGCCAGAGTGTAGTCCATAGAGATGATATTACAGTGAGTTGTAATTCATGGTAGTCTCTGTGAAGGAACACAGGTTCTGACATCATCAGTGGGGAAAAGCTGAACCAGTTGAGCTGTTAGAATTACTGCAGACAGGGACTCTGATGCTACCTGGTGGTTGGTTTTTCATACTGCACAGCAGAATACACAGGGTAGAAGAGGCACTGACCTTGGATCAGCTTGCTATCACCCAATCCTGAGCAGGTCATAAGGGGGTAAATGGGAAACTGACCTGAGAGAAGTGTCTAGTAGAGGCAATGTGATCCAACTGTGCATGGAATGGCATGCAAACAAACCAACAACCAGGAGCAGTATCAAGTATTTATGAAATATGCCTGACCACTAATATACACATGTATTTCTCAGCCAAAGACTCCATAAGCGATTCATTCTAGACAGATCACAATACAAAGACTCCATAAGCGATTCATTCTAGACAGATCACAATACAAAGACTCCATAAGCAATTCATTCTAGACAGATCACAATACAAAGACTCCATAAGTGATTCATTCTAGACAGTTCACAATACAAAGACTCCATAAGTGATTCATTCTAGACAGTTCACAATACAAAGACTCCATAAGTGATTCATTCTAGACAGTTCACAATATAAAGACTCTGTATCAAAAAGGAAAATGCAGCGATAATAAATGATAAACAAAAGCAGTTTATATTTTTCATTTTGCTACAGACAGTTGGCTTTGCTGCTGAGCTCAGCGTCCCCTTCAGATACGGTCTGTTTCCATGCATCTCATATGGAAGATGATTGGATTTAGATGCCCTGAAACAGAACACAAAAACACTACACAGTGTTGCTGGAATAGCCCAACAATTACTTCCCCCATGACTGAGTTGCATGATAAAATACCTACTCAGGCGGGTTTAAATGGCGTACAACTCCATGAGGTACTCTTTAGGAACGATGCCAACAGACCCCTTCATCTCCCCGATCCACCAACCATAGTTCTGGTACTCCTGGTAGAGGAGAGAACAGAGACAGAGTAAACAGAGAGAGAAAGACAACAGAGAGAATAAAGAGTAAACCGAGAGGAAAGAAAACAGAGAGAGAGAAAGCGAGAGAGAAAACAGAGCAAAGTAGAGAGAACAGAGTGAGTTGTATCAATGTTGTATCATTGAATACACTACATTTGTTGTAAAAAAAAAAAAAAGAAAACAGAGGAGATGCATCTTGAGCTAATACACGTTCTTAAGTCTCAGACACGGTTACACACCACACTGGAGAACCATCACCAGTCCACACAGATATGAGCCCAGTTAGGCAGCAGAGCAGCGTGTGGCTGATGCCCCATACAGCAGCAGCCTCTCTCCCACCCACTCGCTTCTTTTTCTCACTTCCTAGGAGCCTGACCTCACATGAAAGTCTTCCCTGGGGCTGACAGACACTGGGGCTGGGGGGCTGAGAGTTCAAAGACTATCACTCCCATGTAGGGCCCAGAGTTTCTCCTGGTCAGGGTGATACTCCTGGCCTGCTCACATAATACAGAGACTAGTGGATGTTGGTAACGTGTCCATGTTGAGGACTTCAGGTCAGGCATGATGAAGGGCAGTCTGATGATAGAGGTGTATATGCTGCCACGTTAGTGCTGGTCCACGGCAATACTAGCCAAATGTAGCACCCTGGGCCAGAGCTATACCAGTCGTATGTAACACCCGGGACCAGAGCTATACCAGCCATATGTAACACCCGGGACCAGAGTTATACCAGCCGTATGTAACACCCGGGACCAGAGCTATACCAGCCATATGTAAACACCCTGGACCAGAGCTATACCAGCCATATGTAACGCCCTGGACCAGAGCTATACCAGCCATATGTAACACCCTGGACCAGATCTATACCAGCCATATGTAACACCCGGGACCAGATCTATACCAGCCATATGTAACACCCGGGACCAGATCTATACCAGCCATATGTAACACCCGGGACCAGATCTATACCAGCCATATGTAACACCCTGGACCAGAGCTATACCAGCCATATGTAACACCCGGGACCAGAGCTATACCAGCCATATGTACCACCCTGGACCAGAGCTATACCAGCCATATGTAACACCCCTGGACCAGAGCT
Source organism: Salmo trutta (assembly GCF_901001165.1). Classification (NCBI taxonomy): domain Eukaryota; kingdom Metazoa; phylum Chordata; class Actinopteri; order Salmoniformes; family Salmonidae; genus Salmo; species Salmo trutta. The sequence continues at coordinate 2,861,448 of NW_021822962.1, forward strand.
ATACCAGCCATATGCAACACCCCTGGACCAGAGCTATACCAGACTTATGTAACACCCTGGACCAGAGCTATACCAGCCATATGTACCACCCTGGACCAGAGCTATACCAGTCATATGTAACACCATGGACCAGAGCTATACCAACCACGTGACACCCTGGGCCAGAGGTAAACCATCCATATGTAACGCCCTGGGCCAGAGCAATACCAGTCATATGTAACACCCTGGACCAGAGCTATACCAACCACGTGACACCCTGGGCCAGAGGTACACCATCCATATGGACCAGAGCTAAAGCCACATAGAGGGAAAACTGTGTCCGAAGACGATGCCATGCAGAGAGCTGAAGCCAATTACCACATCTAATTAACTAGACACATTAGTGTTTATGCCATTATGTGAATGTCACAATCGTCTTATTAATGTGTGACATGATGGAATTGACATTTGGTCCCAACCCCCTGGGGGTGATACAGAGTTCTGTGTGTGTTGTAGAGGTCTGCCACACCTCAGTGTGGTGTGGACCAGGACCAGGACCAGCCCAGTGTTGTCTGCTGCTAGGTAAGTCATGGCTGCCTGAGTGAGTGTTGGGGGCTGGAAGCTGGGCCTCAGTCACTAATACACTGGAGGTATATGGGACTTATGAGGAAGGGAGGGAGCACAGACCCCACACTGTGACAACATATGAGCACACACACACACACACACACACACGTTTTGTGTGCAGCAGGTTACTTTAGGTTAGATAGCCTGACAACACCCTCTAACAGTCTGGGGGGTCTGGTAGCTGTATTAGGGGTGGGGGCCCACTGTTCGCTCAGGCTATTCCTGGTCTCTGGATAGTGGGAGGGTGTGTGTGTGCAGCCCTTCCTCCTCCTCCTGATGCAGCTGGTCTGTGTGAGCGTCCAGACAGGTTTTATGGTCATTCCCTCCCAGCAGACCACAACCCCCAACACCAAGGTTCCAGGTCAACTAAAGGCTCTTTCAGTCTGCACACTGACCCAATGAAAGGACAACTTGATTCCTGCTTCTCTTCAATACAGGGAAAGAAGCAGGATGTGGGCTGTTGTGTTTACATGTTTGTCTACTATGCACATTGGCATTGCACAGCATCTCTGATTATTCACCCTTTCAGGTAGAATTAAAAACGTTGGACATAGAATGATAACAGATTAATAAAAAATGTAAATCATTACACAGTAATAAACTGCACTGTTGGTAAAGAAAGGCGGTCAGTCATTTTCAGAAACTGAAGCTGACAGTTCTTATATCAACCACTAGATGGCAGGCTTGATCATGAATAACAGCACTCTTGTTGAGTCTCAGTAGAAAACCTGTATATTTCTTCCAGCCCTTCAGACTGAACACACGAGGAGCTTCCCCATTGACCACTACATTGTATTCTCCACACAAGAGACTGATGTGAAACACTGCAGAGTTCAATTATTTTGGCCAGCGACGCTCCGCAAATACATCCGTCATTAAATCACTAAGTCAATGGGTGATGGAGGTATAGACTATGTACAGTGGGTTACGCAGCCTTCAATTATAACATATTGGAGAGATTATTTAAATGGCTGATTACACATCAACAATGTAACAATGTTTAATCCATTCATGGATTCATATTTTAGGCCAGTCCACACAGTCGCTCTTTAATTCCCCACACCTGGTACACCAACACCCCTCCTACATCTCACCAGCTGACAAGCCTGGGAAACTGGGCTCGCACCACACGTCCTCGCCTGGTCTGAACGGAGTGGAGGACGTTTCCTGAGAACACACATCCCCATTAAGGCCATGCCTGGCTAGGTGAGAGGGACACCTAGCCAAGAACACTAAAAACCTTTCCATTGTGACACAACTAATCCCCATCACACAGAGGCCAGAGAGAGAGAGGCTGCATCCTTTAAGGCACCTTATTCCCTACATAGTACACTGCTTGTCACAAAGCCCTATGGGTCAGTAGTGTCCTATGGGTCCTGGTCAAAAGTAGTGCACTATGTAGGGAATAAGGTGCCATTTGGGACACAGGCAGAGAGAGGGCTCAGATCCAGGCCATCCTCAGCCTGCCTTTCACCAGTTCAGGCTCCGGGCCAGCCGCTGCCAGTAAGGATATGAAATGTCTACTCCTCAGAGGGCCCAGGAATATCTGACCACTTTAGGTGGTCTGTCTGGTGCAGCCATTCATAGAGCCCTTTAGAAACACCAGAGAATCTAGTAACACTTGGCATAAGAGGGCATACCAGCTGTCTTGTAAGGAGAAGATAACTAGGTAATATAAATGTTTTAACTCTCATGTTAATGCTCATCACCTGCTTAGGATTGTTAGATCACTATTTCCTATGTCAGGGAACAGATCAAGCCATTGTGGAAGATATTCATTATTAAATATGTGCATCATGTGAGTCTCCTCTGTATATAAAGGTGAAATAAAAAATATAGCTCTTCACAACAAGCAGGACCCGCGCCGGGCAGGACCCGCCCGCGCCGGGCAGGACCCGCGCCGAGCAGGACCCGCGCCGAGCAGGACCCGCGTCGAGCAGGACCCGCGTTGAGCAGCCTTAAGCCTGTGAAAAGGAGATAATCCTAAACCTCTAGGGACTGCTGATGATCCCTGTCTGGAGGTGAGAGTGAGGATGAGGAGGGTTGGTTCCTCCAGCCCAGACCTACCTTACTGAGGATGTAGATGGAGTCTCCCCGTTTGAAGGACAGTTCATCTGGTTGATCTCCTGTACAGTCCCATATCCCCTGATAGTAGTTCTGGTAGTCTGTGGTCTTATTCACTAGATAGACAGAGAGAGATTATAGGAGAGAGATGGCTCACTCAAAATGTTCCCCAGTCTCTACAGTACATGGGTGGTTATTGTGATGTCATGGTGTGTAACCTACTGAGGTGGTAGAGAGCCAACAAGAGGTCTTCCTCTGACAGAACAATAGACTAGTCATCTGTCCCTCCCTGTCGCCCTCTCCTCCTTTATGTTCTGTGCCCAGATATCTGACTGATTACTTTCCCCATGTTAGAGATGTACACAATCCCAGCACCAGATGAGGTGTTGCTGATGTGTGCTGATACAGGTTCAGGAGTAATGCTGGGAAAGGTACTGTGTTGTGTACTGGAGCCTCAGAGTGGAATGTGTTGCCTCTGCCCATAAAAACCAGGTCCTCTCTGGGCAGCTTTAAAAATGACATTTGACAGCCCATTTGACTGTACCTTACGATACAACTGCAATGATAGATATTCTTCTTCTGTGTTTTATTATCTTCCTGTCATACGGTGTTCAACCTGTTGGATGTTGCCCATCTGATCCCAAGAAGACCACAATGGAAATAAGTCCCCGACTCTGTGTTTTCCTCCATGATTTTACTCATGTGCATGTATGGATTTTCAAGATTTATGTGGGCTTGTTTTATTTTTATGATCTAATGAATAAACTAAACTTGCTCTGTTTTCTCCTATGAAATGTATAGAGGATTGAGCCTCTGCAGCTTGTATACATGGTAACAACAGTCAGAGTGGAACATTTCTTGTGTGAGTGGTTAAACGTAGCTTTCAGTTTGTTTGTACTGACGTTATGCAAAGGCATGTGGTTTTCTGAAATGCAGAACTAGTAGGATCTAACTGAAATGTGTTTATTTCAAGAAAAGTGTGCAATGCCTCTGAGTTGCTTTTTCACAGGGACTTCCTCTCCATGTCATCATGACTTCCCTTTCACAGTGTATCTCAGAAGGCCTTCTCTCTAAACTGGCATCCTCTTCTTGATTCTACAGTGATCTGAACCACTCTGAAGTCTGTGTTTGGTGAGGTTAAAGGATGAGAGGCAGGGGGTGCAGGCAGGTCTCTCTCTCCACCTACCTGTAGCTGTAGTGGGTGGGGTGGGTTTGCTGTGTGGCGTGGGGGGTTCCACCTTGGGCTTTGGAGGTGTGGGCAAGGGAGGAGTGGACATGTCCTCCTCTGTTGGGAGAGATAAAAAGAGAGAGATAAATCCTAATGAATGACATCACATGAACATGGGGGACCTGATCCGAGATCAGCTCTTCTACTCTGAGACTATGTAAATGGCCCCAGGACAGAGAGAGGGTCAGATGTGGGTCTGAATAACATGAGGAATGTAAATGACTCCAGGACAGAGAGAGGGTCAGATGTGGGTCTGAATAACATGAGGAATGTAAATGACCCCAGGACAGAGAGGGGGTCAGATGTGAGTCTGAATAACATGAGGAATGTAAATGACCCCAGGACAGAGAGGGGGTCAGATGTGGGTCTGAATAACATGAGGAATGTAAATGGCCCCAGGACAGAGAGAGGGTCAGATGTGGGTCTGAATAACATGAGGAATGTAAATGGCCCCAGGACAGAGAGAGGGTCAGATGTGGGTCTGAATAACATGAGGAATGTAAATGGCCCCAGGACAGAGAGGGGGTCAGATGTGGGTCTGAATAACATGAGGAATGTAAATGGCCCCAGGACAGAGAGAGGGTCAGATGTGGGTCTAAATAACATGAGGAATCTTAATGACTCCAGGACAGAGAGGGGGTCAGATGTGGGTCTGAATAACATGAGGAATGTTAATGGCCCCAGGACAGAGAGAGGGTCAGATGTGGGTCTGAATAACATGAGGAATGTAAATGACCCCAGGACAGAGAGAGGGTCAGATGTGGGTCTGAATAACATGAGGAATGTAAATGACTCCAGGACAGAGAGAGGGTCAGATGTGAATCTGAATAACATGAGGAATGTAAATGGCCCCAGGACAGAGAGAGGGTCAGAATAACATGAGGAATGTAGATGACCCCAGGACAGAGAGAGGGTCAGATGTGGGTCTGAATAACATGAGGAATGTAAATGACTCCAGGACAGAGAGAGGGTCAGATGTGGGTCTGAATAACATGAGGAATGTAGATGACCCCAGGACAGAGAGAGGGTCAGATGTGGGTCTGAATAACATGAGGAATGTAGATGACCCCAGGACAGAGAGGGGGTCAGATGTGGGTCTGAATAACATGAGGAATGTAAATGGCCCCGGGACAGAGAGAGGGTCAGATGTGGGTCTGAATAACATGAGGAATGTAAATGGCCCCAGGACAGAGAGAGGGTCAGATGTGGGTCTGAATAACATGAGGAATGTAAATGGCCCCAGGACAGAGAGGGGGTCAGATGTGGGTCTGAATAACATGAGGAATGTAGATGACCCCAGGACAGAGAGAGGGTCAGAATAACATGAGGAATGTAAAGCCCCAGCTAGTCAGCCACACCTGTTGTTTAACACGCTTGTAACATACAAGTCACACAAGCTGCAAGAGCAAGGTTGTGTCCCAAATGACACCCTATTCCCTTTATAGTGCACTACTTTTGACAGGGTGTGTGTGTGTACATACACACACACAAAGTTTTAAGCGAAAATTGAAAAAAAGGGGCTAATGCTTAAGAGGTTTTAATCAGCACAAGTTTTCAGCTGTGCTAACATAATTGCAAAAGGGTTTTCTAATGATCAATTAGCCTTTTAAAATGCTAAACTTGGATTAGCTAACACAACGTGCCATTGGAACACAGGAGTGATGGTTGCTGATAATGGGCCTCTGTACGCCTATGTAGACAATCCATAAAAATACAAATCAGGCGTTTCCAGCTACAATAGTCATGTACAACATTAACAATGTCTACACTGTATTTCTGATCAATTTGATGTTATTTAATGGACAAAAAATGTGCTTTTCTTTCGAAAACAAGGACATTTCTAAGTGACCCCAAACTTTTGAACGGTTGTGTGTGTATGCATGTATGCATGTAAGAATGTATGTATGTATGTATGTATGTATGTATGTATGTATGTATGTATGTATGTATGTATGTATGTATGTATGTATGTATGTATGTATGTATGTATGTGTGTATGCATGCATGTATGTATGTGAGAGACAGAGAGACAGAGAGACAGAGAAATATTAGTAAACAGTAGTCAGTAGTTGCACCTCAATCAATTAACATAAACAAATAGCTGTAAACTGTTACTATGGTGTTGTGAGAGGGATTTAACCTGGCTGAGGACTGTTACTATGGTGTTGTGAGAGGGATTGACCCTGGCTGAGGACTGTTACTATGGTGTTGTGAGAGGGATTGACCCTGGCTGAGGACTGTTACTATGGTGTTGTGAGAGGGATTGACCCTGGCTGAGGACTGTTACTATGGTGTTGTGAGAGGGATTTAACCTGGCTGAGGACTGTTACTATGGTGTTGTGAGAGGGATTTAACCTGGCTGAGGACTGTTACTATGGTGTTGTGAGAGGGATTTACCCTGGCTGAGGACTGTTACTATGGTGTTGTGAGAGGGATTTAGCCTGGCTGTGAACTGTTACTATGGTGTTGTGAGAGGGATTTAACCTGGCTGAGGACTGTTACTATGGTGTTGTGAGAGGGATTTACCCTGGCTGAGGACTGTTACTATGGTGTTGTGAGAGGGATTTAACCTGGCTGAGGACTGTTACTATGGTGTAGTGAGAGGGATTTACCCTGGCTGAGGACTGTTACTATGGTGTTGTGAGAGGGATTTAACCTGGCTGAGGACTGTTACTATGGTGTTGTGAGAGGGATTTACCCTGGCTGAGGACTGTTACTATGGTGTTGTGAGAGGGATTTACCCTGGCTGAGGACTGTTACTATGGTGTTGTGAGAGGGATTTAACCTGGCTGAGGACTGTTACTATGGTGTTGTGAGAGGGATTTACCCTGGCTGAGGACTGTTACTATGGTGTTGTGAGAGGGATTTACCCTGGCTGAGGACTGTTACAATGGTGTAGTGAGAGGGATTTACCCTGGCTGAGGACTGTTACTATGGTGTTGTGAGAGGGATTTAACCTGGCTGAGGACTGTTACTATGGTGTTGTGAGAGGGATTTACCCTGGCTGAGGACTGTTACTATGGTGTTGTGAGAGGGATTTAACCTGGCTGAGGACTGTTACTATGGTGTTGTGAGAGGGATTTACCCTGGCTGAGGACTGTTACTATGGTGTTGTGAGAGGGATTTAACCTGGCTGAGGACTGTTACTATGATGTAGTGAGAGGGATTTACCCTGGCTGAGGACTGTTACTATGGTGTTGTGAGAGGGATTTAGTCTGGCTGAGGACTGTTACTATGGTGTTGTGAGAGGGATTTAGTCTGGCTGTGAACTGTTACTATGGTGTTGTGAGAGGGATTTAGTCTGGCTGAGGACTGTTACTATGGTGTTGTGAGAGGGATTTAACCTGGCTGAGGACTATTACTATGGTGTTGTGAGAGGGATTTAGTCTGGCTGAGGACTGTTACTATGGTTCTGTGAGAGGGATTTACCCTGGCTGAGGACTGTTACTATGCTATTGTGAGAGGGATTTACCCTGGCTGAGGACTGTTACTATGGTGTTGTGAGAGGGATTTAGTCTGGCTGAGGACTGTTACTATGGTATTGTGAGAGGGATTTACCCTGGCTGAGGACTGTTACTATGGTGTTGTGAGAGGGATTTAGTCTGGCTGAGGACTGTTACTATGGTATTGTGAGATGTATTTAACCTGGCTGAGGACTGTTACTATGGTATTGTGAGAGGGATTTAACCTGGCTGAGGACTGTTACTATGGTATTGTGAGAGGGATTTACCCTGGCTGAGGACTGTTACTATGGTGTTGTGAGAGGGATTTACCCTGGCTGAGGACTGTTACTATGGTGTTGTGAGAGGGATTTACCCTGGCTGAGGACAGAGGGAGCAGAGAGAGGAGAAATGTACAGTCAACATCACACCACCCTGCCTGGCTGAGTCCCAAATGGCCTGCTATTCCCTTTATGAGGCACTACTTTTTCATCAGGGTCCATTGGGCTCTGGTCAAGAGTAGTGCACTAGAAAGGGAAAAGGGTACTATTTGGTCCTCCTCACCTATCTATCCCCATAATAAAGATAGTAGTAATAATATTACAGAGCCAGAGCATAGAGGATGTGTGTCAAACAGGAAGCATCCAATCAAACAGTCCTCTAGTTGAACAGGATTCTTGGTTACATTCTCTGACAGAGTACACAGTGTGTCTGTCTGTGTGTGAGAAATGGCAGACCTGGGAGTTCTTCGTAGATGTCATCGTCAATAGGCTCCGCCTCGACAGCGCCAATGTCATCGTACATCTCTTGATCCTCCTCGTCCAACGGAATGACCCCTGACATGTCTGCAAACACACACAGCCACACACACACACACACACACACAGCCACAGATTAAATAAGGGAATTAGTCTATACTGGTTACTATTAAAATATTCATAAAAGACTTGACATGAAAAGTACATGGGATAAAATATGAGGTCTAATGGTGAGTATTACAAACCTCTCAACACAAAATCTATCTGCTCCACCCATTCCTCTGCCTCTTTCTGAGATGACGCACAGAACTGAGAGAGCGAGAGAGCGAGAGAGCGAGAGAGAGAGAGAGAGAGCGAGAGAGAGGAAATCGACAGTCAGTAGTTGCACCTAAATGAATTAACATAAACAAATAGCACTGTATTTATGCATTAGCTAAACTTTCCTCAAGGAAGGAAAAAAACTAGCTAAGAAACCTGAATATGTATGTGAGAAATACTTTAACAAAACTCTAAATGTGTGTGTTTTGCATCATCATTATGATGTGGTCAGTGGCACTTTGCTTCTTGAAAGTTCAATCTTTTGAAAAATTGACTGCTGACATGCAAAACATTTTGGGACTGTATCAAGAGTGGACTAATAAAAAATAAAATAAATATAGTTTGAGTGGATTTTCCCTTTAAGGCGTAAATCATAGTTCACAGACACCAGATAGTCCGGCGTCCCATTGGGACATAGCTACGAGACTCTGAGACCACCATCTGTGGGGAACGCACAGTCCGAACACCTCCCCACAATCCCCAACCAACGAGACTCCTGTACGCCTCCTATGTTCATTTCAATGTGTTGACAGTTGGAGAAATTGCTTGAGCTGAGAATTCAAAAAGTATGAAAGCCAAAGGTCCAATATTCTAGAACACTGCTGTGTGGACGTGTACACGTTTTGGACTATGATAGAAGTTTAAAGGGATGGTATACCAGACAGATAAATCTTAGTCTTGGACTAAAAAGCTATTTCAATGAGATTCTATATATTCTCCAGGACTAGGGTGAATCTGTGTCCGGGAAACCGTCCTATAACGGTTGCAGAAATGTTACATGGACAGACTGCAATGATTAGCGTATGGTATGCCCCAAAGTGTCATCAAGAGACTAGCTCTCTCACCTGATATACTCGCTTGTCAGAGGAAGAAATTTCAAAGCAGCAATCCTTCTTGGAATCTTTTCGCAGGGTGTTATTCATCTTAACACTGTAGCCATCAATTGCAAACTCGCCCTTCTGCTGCTTGTCTGTCAGAGGAGAGAGAGAAACACAACTACTACAACACCTCATGAATACTAGAGTAACATCACTGTTTGGCTAGAAATTCTAGATATTCAATCAAATTAAAAACTATGAAAAGATCAAATATACATTCCCAAACACAAACTGCAGTTGTCTGGGAAGTCATGAATGTTCAATACCTTTCTCACTACCGTAGCAGTAGAATATCTGGTTGAATACCTTTCTCACTACTGTAGCAGTAGAATATCTGGTTGAATACCTTTCTCACTACCGTAGCAGTAGAATATCTGGTTGAATACCTTTCTCACTACCGTAGCAGTAGAATATCTGGTTGAATACCTTTCTCACTACCGTAGCAGTAGAATATCTGGTTGAATACCTTTCTCACTGCCGTAGTAGTAGAATATCTGGTTGAATACCTTTCTCACTACCGTAGCAGTAGAATATCTGGTTGAATACCTTTCTCACTGCCGTAGTAGTAGAACGTCTGGTTGAATACCTTTCTCACTGCCGTAGTATGTGTGGTTGAATACCTTTCTCACTGCCATAGTAGTAGAATGTCTGGTTGAATACCTTTCTCACTACCGTAGCAGTAGAACATCTGGTTGAATACCTTTCTCACTGCCGTAGCAGTAGAATATCTGGTTGAATACCTTTCTCACTGCCGTAGTAGTAGAATATCTGGTTGAATACCTTTCTCACTACCGTAGCAGTAGAACATCTGGTTGAATACCTTTCTCACTGCCGTAGTAGTAGAATGTCTGGTTGAATACCTTTCTCACTGCCGTAGTAGTAAAATGTCTGGTTGCTCAAAGCGCACCATCTCTTCTGCCACTCTGTGCCAAAGAAGCTGTGATCTGTGGAAGACAATGGGAACATCAACATAGTCGTACAATCCACAATCTGGAGGCTGATAACAGTGTTGTTTCCCCAAAAGTCCCAGAGTATGTATCGTGTATGTTACTAAAGACACCAATGACGTATATAAACAATACATGTGTATATATATATATTAATATATGCATGTCTATGGAAGAACCCCACCCTTCCTGCGTTTCTCCAGGTGTCCGGCCTTGAAGACAGACTGGAGGTCCTGAGCCGCCACGGCTAGAGACTGCTGAGCACCTATAGGCAGAGAGACAATGATGCAAGTTTATCAGCCTTCTAGCAACCTTCTGTACGTTCTCATCATTTACATCAATGACTATGGCTAACCTGATTGGACAACTGTTACTTTGGAAAAACAGGAAATAGTACAGTTTTGCTTTGTCTTTTCTTGCTCCCGAAAACCAAGAAGACCTACTACACAGTCCCAGATTCTAATGAACCTCACAGTGAAAATTCACCCTTACAATGTTCAAAAAGAGGGTAACACATCTTTGCTTATTTTGTTTGTCATCAACTGAGTCGATATAGAAGTTAAGCATCTCTTAGTCCAGAAGGGAACAATATTTTGCAGCCAACTAGTGCAACTTCAATGCAAATGTTCAACTCTCTGTGTCAAAGTTGCTCCGAGTGAAAGAGGGGCCATAAAACTGGCAGCTGTTTAAAGGCCAATAAAACCCAGACCCCTTACCCTTTCACAAGGTTTATCTTGATACTCTATTAACCAAAACCAAATACACAAACGCTGTGTAGGTTACTGTTATGGGAGAAAGACTACTGTATACATAGGCATGCATTTTCTTGGACTGTAGTAGAAATGTAAAGTGGTAACTCTAAACCTCTTGACTGCCACTCTGCGAGGTTCCAGGCTGTGAGTAATAAACTATGCTTTCTCTGTCATGAGGGGCCAACCCACAGCTGTGCCCTTCAAATGGCTTCCAAAGTCAGTTGCCAAGTTACAACTGGAATGTCAGCGGTCTCACAATCTCCTTCACTTCAGCTTCCTCTCTCGCTCACACACAGACTTGGTGAGAGAAAGAGATTAACACAAACACTACATGACCAAAAGTATGTGGACACGTGCTCGTCGAACATCTCATTCCAAAATCATGGACATTAATATGGAGTTGGTCCCCCTTTTGCTGCTATACCAGCCTCCACTCTTCTGGGAAGGCTTTCCATTAGATGTTGGAACATTGCTGCAAGGACTTGAGGTCGGGCACTGATGTTGAACAATTAGGCCTGGCTCGCAGTCGGTGTTCCAATTCATCCCCAAGGTGTTCGATGAGCTTGAGGTCAGGGCTCTGTGCAAGCCAGCCAAGTTCTTCTACACAGATCTCGACTAACCATTTCTGTATGGACCTCGCTTTGTGCAGGGGGGCATTGTCATGCTGAAACAGGAAAGGGTCTTCCCCAAACTGTTGCTACAAAGTTGGAAGCACAGAAATGTCTAGAATGTCTCAACCAGCTTCATGAGGTAGTCACCTGGAATGCATTTCAACAAGTGCTCAGTATGTGTGTGAACTCCATCATGTTTGTTGGGAAATCATTCCAGGTGAAGCTGGTTGAGAGAATGCCATGAGTGTGCAAAGCTGTAATCAAGGCAAAGGGTGGCTACTTTGAAGAATCTCAAATATATTTAGATTTCTTTAACACTTTTTTGGTTACTACATGATTCTATAGGGGTTATTTCATAGTTTAGATGTCTTCACTAATAGTAAAAATAAAGAAAAACCCTTGAATGAGTAGCTGTGTCCAAACGTTTGACTGGTACAGTATGTATGTAGATTGTATCAGAGTCTGGGTCCATTCCATTTCAATTAAATTCAGTCAATTCAGGACATAAACTGAAATTCTAGCTCATTCCAATGTTTTCTTACAGAGAACCATGAATTGGAATTTTAGTTATTTGAATCTAACTCTGGTCTACACCCTCGTGCTGACCCTGGTCTACACCCTCGTGCTGATCCTGGTCTACACCCTCGTGCTGACCCTGGTCTACACCCAAGTGTTGACCCTGGTCTACACCCACGTGCTGACTCTGGTCTACACCCTCGTGCTGACCCTGGTCTACACCCTCGTGCTGACCCTGGTCTACACCCTCGTGCTGACCCTGGTCTACACCCTCGTGCTGACCCTGGTCTACACCCTCGTGCTGACCCTGGTCTACACCCAAGTGTTGACCCTGGTCTACACCCTCGTGCTGACCCTGGTCTACACCCAAGTGTTTGTGACATACCTTCGCAGGTCTCATCCTCCTTATCTGTGCGTTCTGAATGCAGTGACCCTCCATCATTGTTGCTGTCCTCCACTTCATCCTCTTCTGAGTCCTCTGTATCTCCTGGTTCATAACGGTAGTTGATGTATTACAGTAAGACCCATGTATGTCCCAAATGGACACCTATTCTCTACAAAACACTCAAACTGGACAGTTTTATCATTCAAGTTCATTCATTCATTCAGGTCTTCATTCAAAGACTCAATCATCGACACTCTTACTGACAGTTGTGGCTGCTTTGTGTGATGTATTATTGTCTCTACCTTTTTGCCCTTTGTGCTTTTATCTGTGCCCAATAATGTTTGTACCATATTTTGTGCTACTACCATGTTGTGATGCTACCATGCTGTGTTGTCATGTGTTGCTGCCTTGCTATGTTGTAGTCTTAGGTCTATCCTTACGTAGTGTTGTGTTGTCTCTCTTGTCGTGATGCGTGTTTTGTACTATATTTATATGTTATTTATTTTTAATCCCAGCCCCGTCCCCGCAGGAGGCCTTTTGGTAGGCCGTCATTGTAAATAACAATTTGTTCTCAACTGACTTGCCTAGTTAAATAATGGTTACATAAATACAATTAAAAAATAGAGCACTACATTTGACCAGGGCACATAGGGGGGTGGTATAATTTGTGCAACGTTCCAACAGGATTCTGTTCCAAAAACTTTGTAAATAACAAAGTTGCCAACAAACAACGCATATAAAGTTGTATAGAGGCAGAATAAGATACCTGGTAGGGAGTGGGCTATTTCATTAAGTTTTTCACTCACCACATTTATTCCGAAAAATGTCTGTGCTCACTCTGGTAGCCTATAGACAAACATTAAGAATAAGCTATGTGGTGAGTTGATGCCTATTCGGCAGCTAGTTAGCTAGGTGAATTGATCATGTTACTTTGTATGAGTTGTTTGTTGACAACCTTGTACTTTACAACGTTTTTGGAACGGATTCCTGTTGGAACGTTCCACAAACTATACCCACCCGGAACAGGGTGCCTTTGTTTTTAACACATTAACATCAAGCACACCGAGTAAAAACCTACGTTTCTCGTTGAACTCTTGAGGGTATCTGTAAGACCCAAGAAGGAAGAAGGAAACGATAGATCACCATAACACAACTGAAAAACAGCTATAGACAGAGTTATATTATTGAACTAAACGAGCTGTTGCAAAACCACAAAGTATTCATAATATATGAAAGGTTCTGCTGGAGTCTATACATACCCAGATTTGACCTCTTTGATCCGCTTTATGAAGGCTTCCCTTTTCTCCTTTGCCTTCTTACTCAAATTCTCTCCTTTCAGACCATCGAAGAGGAAATCTTCAAGATCTTAAATGGGGAAGAAATGTGTAGGCATCAAAGTTTGAGGTCATGTGATCAAAATAATCAACCAGAATGATGCAGCCCATTCCCAAATATTTAATAGAGTACTCAACTATACTCTAAATATTAAAAATAATTCCCCGTTTTTAGGATACATTTCTAACTTTTACACATGAAAAAAAACGGTCCGTTTTTATCCAACCTTTACACATGAAAATAGTCCTTTTTTGTTTTGGTATAATTGCTTTGGAGCGATAACCAAACACTTCGGATGCAAACGTGTGTACAATGGGTTGCTTGCCTACTCATTTCAATACTGCCAACTAATACAGGAATCATATTAGTTACAACTCAAGGGTGCACCTGTTTGTTTGTGCCAATCGGCTCTACGGTGGGAAGACCTCTACCATCCATATTGCAGTGAAACAGACACTTACTTCCTCTTTTTCAAAACACTTATAAAATGTTTTTGGAAAACTTTACGTTTGACAACGATAGGATAGAAATCCATTACACTAACAAGTCGATTAATAATATATATTATAAATACCTGAAATAAGCGTCGTTAACTCCTCCGGAATTGACCGCATAGCGTTACAAAGTAAAAAATCCAGCAAGGGTAGACTGAGAAACTCAGTTAATACGGAAGCTCTGTTGGGCTGAGAGATACGGAAGTTACAGTATAAATTCACTGATCAAATACAATGACCACTGGCTACAGTGCAGGGACACTATTCAAATATAGACCACGGGCCGTGTGCTTCCTTTCTTGATCCACCTGCACCGCCATCGCGTTTAACCTGCCCCCCAATAGTACTTCATAGAATGCGTTTTTCACACTGAACAAAAATATAAACGCAGAGGGCCACATCCGAGGTGAGGATTTACACATTTACTCCGGTGTACACCTGTGTCAAGGCTGGGGTCCGCCCCTATATATAGACCCCATGGCCGCGACACAGACGTTCTCTTTAATTTTCTCGACGGACGTCCATATGGTTTGAGGTACAAACTTTCTGAAGTTCGCTTGGTAAGTGTAATATCTTGCGTGGAAGTAGACTCACTGGCTGTTTGCAACCTGGAGGGGCTCTCTTGAGTGCTCCACTAGCTGTGCGCGGTTGATCTATATCTTCCGCCTGTTGTTTGTCGTGCTTGTGTTTAGTTAGAGTTACACTATGATTCTGTGTGCATCCATTAATATATTGGTGGCTCTTGCTGCCACAGTCTCTATTTACCTTACACATATTGCTGACTGGCTTGTTCTGTGTGTGTTGTGAATTGCTTTAATTACCCTGCAGGGTTTTTTTTCTTTTTTCCTTTGCAGAATGTAAGAGTATCGTGGTGGGCTTCCACTACTTTGAGACATTAACTTTGGAGTTCCTTAATGGCGTTACTCCATATGGTGCTGTTTTGTTTTCTGCTTGGATATTAAACCAGCTAGGTAATATTACAGTTGGCATAAAAAACAAAACAACCCATAAATCAAATCCATTACCTGGTTGCAGTTTTTTTGTCTGCCTGTTTTCCCCACATGGGTCTTCCCCGTTTTCTGCAGAGGTACTGGGTAGTTTATCCCTCCCCTGGTTCCTATTCCTCCAAGCGGGTCAGGACATAGCTCTCCCAGGGCGTCGGACCCCTGCTCCATGGCCTTGTTGGCTTGGCTGAGCTTATGGCTTCCCTTTGTGATGGTGGCATCCCCCTTGGAGATCTGCATACCTCGTGTATGCACTGCCGGGTTCGAGCCACACGGAGAGGGCAGTGGCGCGCCCTACTGGATGCCTGTTTTGTGTGGTGTTCTCAGAACACCTGTGCCTGTTGTGATTGGAGGCCATGCGCGAGTGGGTCGGCCAGGCTCGGGCTCAGGCTGGGGACGAGCTCCCTTCCTCAGGAGTGGTGCACCAGCGAGCCGTTAGTCCCTCTACTAGGCCCAGTACCCCTCCCAGGAAGTGTGGCTGGAGCCAGGCAGAGCCCATCTGCTGCCAGTCCTGGACGGGGGCAGAGTCAGACCGCTGCGACCACCTTGAACGGAAGGCGCATGCCCTGCGTCAGGAGGTTGATAGCTTCGATGGCAACGACAGCTGTTCCCTG
Organism: Salmo trutta; assembly: GCF_901001165.1. Classification (NCBI taxonomy): domain Eukaryota; kingdom Metazoa; phylum Chordata; class Actinopteri; order Salmoniformes; family Salmonidae; genus Salmo; species Salmo trutta. The sequence goes on from NW_021822962.1 coordinate 2,877,398, forward strand.
TTGGCCAGTGATAGGCTGTTCCTGGGGGACAATGCTGGCACTGTTCACCACCGAGGCTGACCGGCCATCAGAAGCCGGCAGTGGGGTTTCATTGCCGCCAGCGACTCGAGAGGCTATGAGGGGCCTACTCACTCAGGTAGCCACTGCACTGGACATCAAACTGGTGGACAGTGATTACTCCATCTGTCCCCATCGCTGCTGAGTTCTGCGAGGCCTTGCAGGAGAGCTGGGCATCTGCCATGGTCCTCCCGGACCGGGAGATTATACGGCGGAACCCGCGACTGAAGCCGGAACCCCCCCAGAGTCTTTGATGAGGACTCGAAAGCCACATATGGGTCCCTCTGCCCTCTTGGCCGCGTTGGTAATGCTGCTGCAGGCCTACCTGCAGGAGGGCACAGAGGAGCTCCTCCGGGAAGTGATGGAGGTGTCTCGCCTGCTTTCCCTGCTCCAGAGGGATGTGGCCCGCTCCAACGGACGCAGGTGGTTACATCCCAGCTCCATCTCTGGCTGGCCCAATCCCGTCTGCCAGCTGCTCTCCCCATCACCCCAGGGCTGACTTTTGGCCCAGGGGTTAATGACATTCTGGAGCAGACCGATGAGATTCGTAGGGACCGGGACATTGGAGGCTCCGGGTTCAAGGCAGACGGACCGTCGCCACCCACCTGAACTGATCAACGGTGGGGTCCCTCTCCTGCCCCATCGCCTCGTGCTGAGGGACGACAGTGGGCAAGGGCACAGTGTGCGGTGGAGCAACAACCTGTCAACCGTCACCGCCATAGGGACGTGCCTGGGGGACCCAGGTGCTCGGGGCGCCAGAGGAGAGGCAGGCCCCGGCAGGTCCCCTGACACCCTTCCCCGGCCGCCTCTCCCGGTCTCAAAGGGCAAGGTGGGAGGAGTATGTGGAGTCCCCATGGGTGTTGTCTACAATGCTTCAGGGGTACCGGCTCCAATACCAGTTGCCGGCCCCCGTCCTTCAGGGGCCTTCGTGTCACCACGGTGGGACACCTTGGCAACTTCCCCTGAGACCGGACCTGCTGTCTCAGGCTGGGGGTACTCTGGCATCCGAGGCCGCACCTCCTTCGCACCAATGTCCATGTTGGGACTACAGGATAATGAACACCATGCAGAGCACAAGGGCACCGGCTACAACCGCGGCATACCAGTTGCGCTGGTGGTTGTTCTGCTCTTGGTGCACTGGTATTGAGGTTGTGCCCGAGTCATGCGGGGTGCAGTATGGCCTCCAATACCTGCAGTCTCGCTTGGATGAGTGCTTGGCAGCCTCTACACTGAGAGGGTATTTGGCTGCTATATCTGCCTGCCATGTGGGGTGGATGGACAGGCCAGTGGGGCACCATCCCTTGGTCTCCAGGTTTATGAAGGGGGTTCGTTGCCTGTGTCCAGCTAGGACCTGCTCAATGGCGAGCTGGGATCTGGATGTGGTCTTGGCAGCATTGGCAAAGCCGCCTTTCGAACCATTGGAATCTGCCTTCCTGAAACACCTCTCTATGAAGGTGGCTTTCTTGGTAGCGATTACTTCCATGAAGAGGGTGCGTGAGCTCCATGCTCTTTCAATAAGTTATGAGTGCTACCGGATGGACCGCCTCAACCCTTCATTCCTCCTGAAGGTTCTGTCAGACAGGCATGGGAACATCCCTTTTATCCTGACTGCTTATGACCCCCCAGCAGTGACGGGGGAGTCTGCGCCTCCCTCTGGCATGCTGTGCCCTGTGAATGTACTGGCTGCCTATGTGGAGCGGACACCGTCAGTGAGAACAACAAACCAGCTCTTTGTCTGCTATGGTGAGAGCGTCCTGGGGGCTGGGCTATCAAAGCAGAGGCTCTCTCACTGGATCGTGGACACGATTTACGACAGCATTCCTCTTGCACCTTTGCTAGGTACTATCGGGTAAATGTGGCACCTCCCTCTGTGGATGGTTCAGCGGTCCTGGGCATCGCCTCTCCTTCCGGGGACTGTGCCGGGCCCCCCCCCCCCCCATTTCCACATTGACGGCCCCTGCATCTCGGTCCCATGCTGGGACTTCGCCGCTGGCTGGCCAGGTCCCTCTAGTACCGACTAAATCTGGTACGGGTATACCAATATATTGGAGTGATCCAATATAGTGAAACATAATGAAGGTTATGTATGTAACCACGGTTATGTGAGCTATATGGATCACTCCAATCCTCTACGGTGCTAGAGGCACCTCCAAAAATGATGTCGAGAAGGTGTGTTGGGCTGTGGGGTGTGTATATATAGGGGGGAGCCGTGACACAGATGTACACGGGCATAAGTCTGTAAATCCTCACCTCGGTTGTATCCCTCCGCCGCGGAGTGAGACCAATATATTGGAGTGATCCATATAGCTCACATAACCATGGTTACACACGTAACCTTCATTCCCATGTTTCATGAGCTGAAATGAAAGATCCCTGAAATGTTCCATATGCACAAAAAGCTTATTTCTCTAAAATGTTGTGCACAAATTTGTTTACATTCCTGTTAATTACCATTTCTCCTTTGCCAAGATAATCCATCCACCTGACATGTGTGGCATTTTAAGAAGCTGATTTAAACAGCATGATCATTACACATGTGCACCTTGTGCTCGGGACAATAAAAGGCCACTCTAAAATGTACAGTTTTGTTACACAACACAATGCTACAGATGTCTCAGGTTGAGGAAGCGTGCAATTGGAATGCTGACTGCAGGAATGTTCACTAGAGCAGTTGCCAGAGAATGTAATGTTAATTTCTCTATCATAAACCGCCTCCAATGTCGTTTGACAGGATTTGGCAGTACGTCCAACCAGCCTCACAACCGCAGACCACGTGTAACCACGCCAACCCAGGACCTCCACATCCGGCTTCTTCACCTGCGGGATCGTCTGAGACCAGCTCCCTGGACAGCTGATGAAACTGTGGGTTTGCACAACCGGAGAATTTCTGCACAAACTGTCAGAAAATGTTTCAGCATGATAATGCACGGCCCCATTTCGCAAGGATCTATACACAATTCCTGGAATCTGTAAATGTCCCAGTTCTTCTATGGCCTGCATACTCACCAGACATGTCACCCATTGAAAATGTTTTTGATGCTCTGGATCAACGTGTACGACAGCGGGTTCTAGATCCCGCCAATATCCAGCAACTTCGCACAGCCATTGAAGAGGAGTGGGACAACATTCCACAGGCCAATCAACAGCCTGATCAACTATATATGAAGGAGATGTGTCGTCAGGCAAATGCTGGTCACACCAGATACTGACTGGTTTTCTGATCCTCACCCATACTTATTATTTAAGGTATCTGTGACCAACAGATGCATATCTGTATTCCCAGTCATGTGAAATCCATAGATTATGGCCTATTTGAATTTATTTCAATTGACTGATTTCCTTAAATGAACTGTAACTCAGTAACATCTTTGAACCTGTTCCATGTTGCATTTTATATTTTTGTTCAGTGTAGTTTAGTTGCCTCCCTCTGGTTTATTTAAGTGACCCTGTCACTCCACGGTTTTAAGAAACAATTATGTGAATTATGGTAGGCAACCTATAATTAACATACAGATTATTTCTCTGTTCATATCTTAAATGTATTGTGGTATTTGTAGTTAACACAGATGCCAAATGTCAGTTTTATTGAATCAGACTTGATCTCTTCCAATCAGGAGCCTAGGCCCTAGAGCTGCTCTGAGTGTGTTGCTGAACAACAGATCGTACCACACATCAATGAGTCCCACATATTACAGCTTCATAGATAAGATCTCCCTCCCAAATGGCACCCTATTCCTTATATAGTGCACTACTTTTTACTGGGGCCCTATGGGTCCTTTGACTGGGGCCCAAAGTAGTGCACTATATAGGGAATAGGGTGCCATTTGGGACTAAGCCCATGTAGGTGTGATAAGAATTCCTTGGATGGATGCCTGGTTGGTGCCAATGTAAACTGTTATTATGCAAGCACGGAGCCCTCTCTAAGAGAACAACTTGTAGTCCTGTTGTGTGTTTAGGGAAGAGTTCTGGGCATCATCAGTCAGTGTCAGTCTGTTGGGGAAGTTTGGGGCCAGGGCAGGGTTGGGTGTCATTCAACTACCAGACACTGCACTCAAACGTGGTTACTAAACCCACATGTTTTATGAGGGATCTCAGACTCAACTGGGTGTTAATTTCTCTGTCCTGTCCAAGTCTGTGTATAGCAAAATGTACTGTCCAATCAATTCTGTGTACAGTACTGTCTGTCATCCATTGTGAGTCAGTCTGGAGTTTGTTACATCTCTGTGTGTGTGTGTGTGTTACGTCTCAACTTGCCCTATGTGGGAGACAGTTGGGGCATGATGATGATCACTACAATACATGTTCAGGGAAGCATAGTACTCCTGTCCTCGTCTGTCTCTAAAACAACAGCCTATACTCCTGTATCTCCTGTACTGTAGCCTACAGGCAGGGGTTATTGTCACCATTCTATGAAGCTTGTTTTATTCATGTTTTTAACCTTGTGTCAAACAGTGCCACCCAATTGTTGTTCTAAGCCTTTGAGCTAGCCATAGCTTTCAGACAGTTTAAAAAGTGAGACAGGCAGTGATGACTAAACCTATCCACCGGTCACCCCACCTTTTTTGGCTGCTTCTGAAATGGCACCCTATTCCATATGTAGGGAACTACTTTTAACCAGAGCCCTAGGAAACCTCCCCTTTCCTTGGCTCAGGAGGAGCCAGGAGCAGTCAGACTCAGGATGGGTATGGGAGAGTGGCTGTCTCTGTCTCTGACCTCTGATGTCACCAGGACCTCTAAGGTTGCAAAGTTCCGTAACTTTCCCAAAAGGTTTTCCAGAAATTGGGGTTTTAGGATTTCCTGCATTTTCCTTTCTGATTACGGGAATCTACCAACCATGATTTCTGGAAAACCTGGAAACTTTTGGAAAGTTCATGGAATTTTGTGACCCTACCAGTATACTCCTGAGACGAGTATATAATTCCTCTCCTGTCTGTCCTGCCTTCCATGGTAGTGTGAAACCATGTACTCAAGCATGAAACATAGGTGGAGTGCTTACTGAATGAATATAACTAGTCCTACTGGACGTGGGCCAGTATTCAGAATGAGAGCTGACCAAGGATCTGACCTAGGATCAGTTTCGCCTATTTGTTTTTTAACCTTTAATTAACTAGGCAAGTCGGTTAAAAACATTTTTTTTTTCTTATTTACAATGACGGCCTAACCCGGACAATGCTGGACCAATTGTGCGCCGCCCTATGGGACTCCCAATCACGGCCGGTTGTGATACAGCCTGTAATCGAACCAGGGCCTGTAGTGACGCCTCTCGCACTGATATTCAGTGCCTTAGACCGCTGCGCCACTCGGGAGCCCAATATAATGAATGGAGAGGAGAATCTGATTAAGTCAGGACTCCTACTCTGAGACACTGTGAATACGGGCCCTGCTAAACAATAGGACTTAGTCTCATTACTCACCATTCACAATATCCTTTTTAATGTAAGAATGTACCAATATTCAAACATCCTCCTTTCCTGTTGACCTTTACCTGAGCAGCAGATAGGATCACACTGTTGACCCCCAGCTGACCTGCCAGGGGTTCCGTCCTGTGTGGTGAGGGAGATGAGAGGTGGCCTGACCTTTGACCTCTTCTGGGAGAGAGCTGGACGGTGTCAGATCTCCTCTCCCACAATGCACTGCACTCGCTGCTCACTGTGTTTTTCATCTGGTTTCAGGTCCTGAATTAGGTCAGTTACCAATGTTTTACCTTCTGACATTGGTTGATTGGCACCAGAGAAGGAATGTACGTGTGTGGGTTCAACAGCATTTTAGTGAAAAGACAATACTTAAATTTGGATGCAAAATGGAGGACAAAAAGTATATGGCAGGGCTACGCCAGATGGCAGACAGCTTCCAGGTAGCCCTACATCAGCCCTGGGTTCATAGAGTATTCGTTTTTTTCAAACACTTTGAGCCTATACCGGCAGTGAGTGCCAGATGGGCAAGGTTTACACTTCTGGGACTATACCATTGGTTCCATTGAGCCAGAGAAGCACTTTGAAAGAAAAACAAATTCTACTTGAACCCAGGTCCATCTACAATGTTGTTACTACAGTTATTACTGTGCAGGTACATAGGCATGAGGGCAACTTGAAGGTAAAGTGCTACCGTGAGTTGGGGAGCACACAGTCAGGTCTTGATCCAAGCTCTGTTGATTGTTCCTCAGACTGACTTTCATTGGCCCTGCAGGGGCATTGGGCTGAGGTTTCAGAGGTGTTACATTTACAGTTTGTTTCAAGTCAAAAGCAAAGCTTGAAAGTGACCTACTGCCTCCTCGGCTTACAGGGATTAACCTACTCCGGTGGTGTTTTGAAACGGCTCAGGATTGTTTTACCATTTTAACTTCAAATCTCTCCTGTCACAACTCACATAATGATAGTTCACCACCTGTGTCCCCCTTCAGTGTTGTGGACAAACTAATCATGGAGTTGTGGACAGACAGGACTGGGGTACAGTAGTACATCACAGTGGAGTTGACATGAGCAAAACTATGAATAATCACATGAGATATAGGGCCCTGGTAAAAAACAGTGGTGCCCTAGAGACACTGAACTCTATGGCATTTTTACCTCAAATACTTAGTAAGTTGTACTCAAAGTCAATGACTAGTCATTATTACTTAAAATATTGATGTGGTACTGACTCAACTAAATATTTGTAAGATATGATAACAAATTAACATTTTTACCAGCATGCTCTACTGCAGGTGGATTTTTTGGAATTGTTTTTTATATTTGTGTTTTTGAATGTACATTTAGTAATTTGTGTATCATAACATTTAAAAAAAAATCTAAGATAAATAATTGTTTTCTAAACTAATCCAATCATTGGATTTTTGCACCCCTTACTGAAATTGTTGTTCCAGTTTAAATGGCTTAGGTTTCCTCCCACTGTTCTTAACCCTGGCAGTCATTATGAATGTAGGTTGCAAGTGAATACACATTTCAACTGTTGGATAGCCTAATGCTGGCTAGATTCCAATAGGAGTTACACATCACTTTGCAAGCCAGTATAATGTGATTTACAGTAAGGGTTGCAAAATTCTGGGGAATTTCCCAGGTTTTCCAGAAATCCTGGTTGGTAGATTACTGGAAAAATTTAGGGAATTTTACAACCCTACTTGCAGGCCTGATGTGGCCTGTAAACTATGAGTTTCAGGCCACTGTGTTAGGCCTTATTATATATGTAATGGTTCAATTATAATGTTCCCCTAAGAACACACTTGGTGAATGCCCCCGAACTGAAATTGAACGAATTCTACAACGATGTCTCTGTCACTAACAAATACAGTCATGGGTGGTAACTCTACAAATCAGTCGAAAAGGCGAGGCACACTGAGACATTACTGGAGGCGTGGCTTAATGGTGGCGTTAAATTTAAGTATACCTTACTCAAAATAAATGCATTTTTATTACTCATAGGAAGGTAGTACTGCTCACTTCAGCTATTTAAGTTTTTAGGTAATCGTTTCTTCAAAATGTTTGAGTAGATAGAATTTTTATCCGGTTTTACAGTGTAGGGAATAAGTTGCCTTTTGGGAAAGGAATAATGCCCTTTTTGGGTGAGATTCAATGGATTCATAGACTACAATTTTCGATTTTACTCTCAATAATGCATATGTAGTTTAAAATGACCTACTACAGATTGTATGGCAGAAGGCTACAGGCTATTAGGCTACATTTATAGTCCATCCCCGACCAAATGTTTTCTCTTAACAACATTTTTCTTTCACATTTGTTCAATATAATCCTACATTAAAGAATGGAATTTATATCGTAAATTAGATTTTTTTTTAATGTATTTGCATACTATTGTTTGAAAGAGAGCTAATAACTAGCTTCGGACAGCATGCTGGCCGTTCGATGGTGTTGTGGTAGAAAATGGCGGTGGTCTGACGGTATCTCCCTCTCCGCAGTCCCACTGAAAGAAACACGCTCTAGTCTAGCGTAGCCTAGCACACTGCCATTGTTAGTGCGTCTGGTGGTGTGATACAGGGCCTAATCATTGTGAAAGAAAAGACAGTCTTTTGTACCCTTAATTGGATATCACTATCTTATATTTTATTCACTAGGCCTATACCGATGTGTAGAGGAACTATCAGGTTTAGAGCATCCTGTCTGAGCGGTGATTTACCATTGACATGGTCGACTAGGTTAGGATTACAGCATGTCGTATTGTAATCAACGAATTGTGTTAAAATATTCAACCAAAATAGTCTGACAAGTGATCATAATACGTTTCTATATATTAAATATAATCATAATAAACAGTGCCATGGATTTAATTTACCCGTTCAGCACGTGCACATTATTCATAGTCTATTTAGTAATATTATAATATGTTAATTGCAAACATATAGCCTAGTCAATTAAAATATTGGATTTATTTGGGAAATAATAACCACGTAGTCGACACTAATTGTTTAGTTTCAATACTGTAAGAAATAAAAATGTAAAGAGGCAAAAAGCATGAATCTCTTTCAACAGCGGGTTGAATTACGTAGTGTGAAGTAGTCGGCTATACTCCCTCCTCCCCAAGATGTAAGTTTTATAGGCTATAAAATGTAATTGTAGAACGTCAACAAAGTTACAGCTTTTGGCCAAGGACTCCCGGTATCCCCAATAGGAAGATTGTTTTTATTTGCGCATGTACTACGGCAATTAATCTCTTTAATGACGTCCTCAATCATAAACTACTGTGATTTATGGACTCAGAAACAATGTAATCTATGTCTCATTCAACAGCTCTAGTCCATAGCGTATGGTCAATTCAATCATCGCTACTTTCCAGGAAAAATATTCAAGAGCAAAACAAGCTACTTTTGGAAAATATTTATTGTAACTTCATTAGAAGTAGCCTATTATTATTGGAAGTATTCTAAGTCTGTTATTTTATTGTTTTGGGGTGAAATTATGTTTGGAAATTATCTCATTGTCGATTCAGTAGTTTATATTTGTGATTTCCGTTTATGAGAAAATCTGCTCACTATTGTCCATTTAACACCAATTAGTTCACTTTATATATTTCAGGATGAAGAGTTTTGCCTGCCATTCTGAAGGAAAGATTTCATCATAAAAAGATCACTTGTTGCAATAATATTCTTTGTAAGTATGTCTAAAATCTAAGAATATTTTAAGAATATTGAGACAATTATTTTCAGACCCATTGCATGCTAAATTAAAACAAAATTGTTTAAATAATGGAAACAAACGTTCAAGTGAATGGAAAATAGTAAAGGACATGATGATGAATATCTCTCGTAAATAAGTAAAATGTTATTCTAAGAAAATAGGCTATTTATAACATTATTGTACCGGAAAATGATACAAAAATGAAAAGATGTTGTATATTATTCTTTGGAGGCATAATATTGGCATCATTTTAAAAAACTATTCAATTGATGAATTTGTTGTTTTGAAACTTACCTCATTGGAGCCATGTATTAATCAATCAAGCAATTACATCAAAATAAAAACGGAAGCCAGTTATTTGTAAGGACATGGAAGACAGGAAGCTCTTCCTAACTAAGATGTTTGAGTTGTTGTTTTCTCTTTTAGTATAGTTAGTAGCTCAAGTGTTGCAGGTCGATTGTTGTGAGCGTTTCTGAGAAAAAATCGAAACCTTCAGATGATAAACCCATTGGACTATCTATAGAATCTGACAAACTTGGAGAGAAGGAATCCGATGAGAAAACGTGAAAGTCCTGCAAAGAGACGTCGAGGGCCGGGGAATGGGCATTGTCCCCGCCAGATGCGCAGTCCGGGCCTATTGTTGACACGCATATAGGAACAGTGGGTGCCGTGTTAGGAAAATTTTTCAGATTTTTGTCATCGCTGTTTAAATGCGAAGCAGTTGAGCTTTGGGAATCTCCATTGTGATTGTGTGCATTCTGAGACTGTTGTTGTGAAGTTAAGGTATTCTGTTGAAAAGAGCAGCTTTCCCTCTCTAGAAGCGCGCCGGCGGGTAGGCCTACATTGTTACCAGTCTGTTCGAAGTCCTCCTCTCTCCCGTCCTCCAGACTGGTGAATGTCCCCTCGCCGTTCTGGTTCTCCTTGCAGTGGGTTTGTCTCTTGTGCTTCATCCTGCGGTTCTGGAACCAGACTTTCACCTGTCTCTCAGTTAAATTCAGTAAAGCAGCTATCTCCACCCGCCGAGGTCTGCACAGATACTTGTTGAAGTGAAACTCCTTCTCCAACTCCAATAGCTGGGTGTTGGTGTACGCTGTCCTCAGCCTCCGAGATCCTCCGCCACCACTCTCTGCAATCTCTGGCGACCCTGTAACACATTGAAAGACATTTGAAATGTTCAACCAATACAAAAAAGCAATTGATGATTGAATATAAATATATAAATGACAGTTGTTAAAAAAGCATCAAGCGGTTGTACTGCGCCGCCCAGCAAATGGTTTGTGGAGCACAGACACCGCGCTGAGACGATTTATGAGCCCGGAGCAGAATATGATGGGTCTGCGTGGACCAGGCCGACTGGCTTGAAGATGAATGAACATGCCAGCTGCCGGTCGGTCGGCCTGCAGTAAGAGTAATCTATCACTCTTCATTACTGTCACACATTAACATTCTTCCACTGCATCACCAGTCAGCAGCACACTGACCACTGAGAATGTTCAAATAATTACACTTTTGCTAATAGATATTCTGCAAGTCATGAGAGAGAATTGCCCCCAATATAGAATGCTGAGACCAGACAGACCTTTGCATTTTGATAGGCTAATGGGCTACCTACCCAGACTGTAATTTCATTAAAATATAATAGAGGCAATAGACAGGCTGATCAATCATGTCTTACCTTGGGGAGAGAAGTGAAGTGGCGCAGTGTCGGGAGATGTGGCAGCAGTCTGGTGGTTTTTCTTGGAGGCTTTCTTCTCCTTCATCCAAGGGTACTCCGGGGGTAGGGCTGCGGCTGGCAGAGGGCTACCGACTCCATTCAGACTCTGCTTTGACCGGCTGTGGCGTGGGTGGCTGCCCGGGTTGAGGCTGGGAATGGTCTGCTCAAAAGGAGGAGGAATCAGTGTCGACTGTGAAAGCGTCGAGTTCTTGATTGATGAACTTTGAAATGCATCACCGACAGGGGTAAAAGATGTCAGGCACTCAGCAAGCGACGGCTGACTATTGATAAAACCGCTCTCTCGCTCAAAATCGTAATTCATCTCCTCTCTTCTTGTCTTGGAAAAGTCACCGGTCGTAATTTTGTGGGCGAGGAGAAAATTATGAAATTTCGTGACAAGTGTTTTTTTTCCAACAATGTTGCTGATTACGGCCGTATGGGGACAGCGATGCCATTAAACTATATTGCTTTAATGGAGACAACGTTGAAATTGGAACGTATTACTTGTCACATGATTACCTCTGCCCAATGACAATTTGGGGTTTAATGAAAAGAAGCCACTGTCCTCTGTGATTGATGGAGAAAGTCGGATAGGTAACGCCTAGTTCTGGGGGTAGGGTCTAGTGTGCTTTATTTACACACAGTACTGTCCCCGAATGGAGGATAGTCCATTTAAGAAGATCCTGTGTGTGTGTTTCACTCCTTTTGGATCCAACACCTCATTGTCCAGGGTTTATGTCTTAATGTAACGACAAAAGACGCAGTCATTATCAAAGTTAACTCGTTAATCAGAAAGTCATTCTGAGCAAGCCTGTGGCTCTGCAGAGTGGTGCACAGAGAGACAGCCGAGCAGACACCCAGAGCAGTCTTCTCCCTCCTTTTCATTCTGAGAGCGAGCGAGCGAGAGAGAGAAAGAGAAATATTTTTGCACAGTCTGTAAAGTTTGTATTCTAAACGTAGGTCTTGATATTTCCAAGAATATGAATCTATAAGAATCTGAATACCTTTAAAGATGATACTCACCCACGTATTACTTGTTGTTCTCATGTCAGACTTTGTAAACAAATGTATCAAATATTTAACACATTATTTATACATTTGTTGCCTTCATGGAAAGCCATTAATTGAGCACAGATATATTAGAAATAAAGTGCTATTTGCATGTGGAACCATCACGGGAAGCATGAAATCCATGTCTGCATGTTTCTGGTGACCTACTCCTATTGTATGGAGATATTACAGTGTGGCACGTGGTTGTAAACTTGCATCATATTTCTGGAGACGCAGCTGCTTCAAATCCCCGTAATCCACCATCAAAATCTGCCAACGTTGAATTGCATCAGAAATAGAAAAATGCATGTGGATGAGACGTGTATATAGGCCTACTGACACAGGAAGAGTAGCCACTGAAACAATATTTAGAAGAAAAATAAAATTGAGAATGTAATCCACAATCAGTGACGGCTTACGCACGGATTTTACGCCTCAAATGAGACATTTATTGGTGTTTGTTCAAGTTGAATGGTCCCAGATCCGTATTTAATACCTTATTTTCATCAGTATTACTGACACCTCAGAATTGGCCTATTGCACAATACATTAACAATTGGTTATAGTAGTACTTTGGATAGATGCCTTCCCATTCACCTCCCATAGAATCTTCCCATTCACGTCCCATAGAATCATCCCGATTTGAAGTAAAACAATAAGATCTATATTCTTTGTTAATATATATTTTTTAAACGTCATATTGTCTTCCTCCCTGTGTTGAACTTTGAAAAAGTGCTAGGCCCCGGGCTGTTTATTGCTTATATCCAGACAAAGAGCCTGGAGAGCCTGCACGTTATCAATCTTGCTCGCCAAAAGGTCTGACAGCTCCTTGCCCTAAGAACACATTTAAACCATCTAACTCTGCCTTAGATCATATGTGGCCGCCAGGAAGACGGCAACAACGTGCTGCTTATGGGGGGAAACTACACAACTTGGACGTTTCTTTAATAGGAATCCATTTCCGAATATGGATGTTCCACATAGAGCAGACAATGATATCGACATACACTATAGGTGGGTTATCTTATCCTGCTATATTTTGTTAAATGGAAGGAAAATCTACAACATTTTCGTTTTCAAAAGAACAACGTTAGTGGGAAATAGCAGCAAAAGAGTGGATTGACTGAGATGGCGAGAAAGAATCGAATGGATTTGCTTTTACACGGCGTCTATTGTCTGCAGAGGTGAGTGGGTGTTTGCATTTTGCAAAAATCCCATTCAATCCCACGCAGTTTCTGTCTTTGGGCTGCCATAATATATATATATAATATATGGTATAATCTTGTCATAACTTCTAAAAACATTCTCTTACTGTATTTCGTGTTTCAAATAACCTACAATATTGTTGTTTTGATATTTAATTGCAATAGAGGCTATCTTGCATTGCCTTCGGAGCTGACAGGCAAATCGTGTGTTATTCTATTCCAAAATGTCCGGGATGGACAACAAAATATATGAAACATAAGACCTTTTAGTTCTCTGCATGACATGAGAGAAGCCCATAGGCTACACGAAAATGTGATTTATTTGTTATCATTAAAGTTGATATTTGTACATAGGCCTAATGCAGTATCACACTGTCATCAGAGAGACACATTATGGTAATCATTTCATCAGAAAAATATCATCCAAACAGATGCTCAGTATATTGACTATGTTTATTCGAGAAAAACATTTTGTATATATTTAGTTTTAGAACAAAGACGTATATCTTATATGGTAGGTCTAAACCATTCAAGTTTATTTGGATATCAGATGTTTTTTCAGATACGAGGTGTAGCCACAAAATAGGTCTAGCCCGTGTTAAAAATTGTGTGAGGAATACAGAGAATCTATCGAAAAATATTCTTTTTAATTATGCTATCATCATTTATTTAGTTATATCAATAATATATGAACATATACATTATTTATTATTACAGATGCACTTTTACTAAACAAAAAATAGTTTACTTTTATCCTTTTCATTTCAATTTTACGGCTAGAATTATTGTTTGTGTGTCAACTTCAATCCGAGATATAGCTGCATAAATCAATGTGACATTTTTGGTTGAATGAAGCTTAACTTGATTGTGATGTGTATCTGGCAGGGTAGTGGACAGGAGCTACATTAACCGTCTGTCCCCCAGTCAAGACAAGACACCTGGGAAGCATGGCAGGAAAACAAGTGGACTAGAAGGGAACCTTTTTTCTCTTCGAGGACTAACGTTACTTATCGGATGAAAGTAAACGTTCTCAGATTGTTGTCAGAATACTTTAATATTCCACATGGAAATTGTTATCAACAGCAATACCAAGTAGTAGTAGAATAGCTGCACTAGGCCTATTCATTTTGGGATCAATGTAATAGTGAGAATAACCAGATATTACAAATAGTGTTTTAATTGTAATTAAGGGTTAATAATCTTACTGATATTTGACATTTTTTACTTTCTTTTGAAGTTTTCTGTTTAAAAAATCAAGCATCCTGTTGTATAGCGGATTCGGTTCAAGTCAGTTAAAATTGTTAGATCGAAGACAGATGACATTGATTAAAGGTCAGTTAATAGTTTGATGTTTGCATTGTCTTATTTCTATTCCTGAATTTCCTGAGCACAATAAAACCTTCTCTCACATGGATCTTATGTTTTGTCTTATGAATGAATCATAATCAGTCGAGTCGAATTATTGTTGGACCAGTATGACAATGTAATCCATACCTGCATTAAGCCCTTTGGGGGGAAATAGCTATGGTACGTTATTTTCATGGAACAGGAACTGAACACATAACATATCGAGTATTCCTGAACAGACATGTTGCAGTGGGATAGGAGGGGAGTAGTAAGACATGATGGATAAGACTGGGTATCCATTAGAAACATGTGTAGGTCTGTATATGTAGGGAGGAGGATCATTCACAATGGCGATGGCAGTGAGTGGGACTGGAGAGATGACTATCCACCTACATATGGTCTTGTTCTGTAGATAAACCACCCCACACAGACACAGCTCAAAGGATGATATGAGTGTGTAGTTACATATCCGGACATATGAATTCCTGGTAAGTCATACTCCCTTCGTGTAGCTATAGGGTTTAAACCTTATGAATATAGCCTATAGGTCTAGAACATTATGCTGCTATGTTGGTCCCGGATATGACGGTAGAAGATTGATTCTGCGGAGAGGAGTATGTCACTGAACCAAAGATGGTGAATAAATAAAGATGTCCCACTTTGCCGTTTATCATTGAAAAAAGTTGTCATTTCAATTCCGCTTAACGGAGTGGTTCTCCCATAGGAGCCAGTGCATTAGCAGATGGGTCTGTTCTGCTTAGTTCATTGACTACATGAACCAGAAAAAAAATAGGGAGTGGGATGTCTTGCTTCCTCTCCCTTCTCTGACTGAACATCAAGGCACGTGTTAAGAGTGAGGGCGTCCAGGAATTGGGTCAGGAGACGACAAGGCCTTGTGCTGAATGATTTAACAACGTCATTTGTTTTCAAACGTGTTTTGTAGTCATGAGATAATATTTAGGCCTTTTTCAAATCATGTTTAAAAAACCCACCTTTTTTTTTAGCTTGGCCTTTAATCAGAGATGTTATTGTTTAAGGCATCCTTTTGTGTTTTATGCTTTTTTATTCATCTATTTTATTGCTTCTGGTTTGCTTTTAAATCTTTCATGCTTTACTGTAACATGTGATGAGATTTTAAATGCATTTTAAATAAAGTTTGATTGATTTGATTAAATACTTTCTTAATCATTATTTGATATTTAATGCATAAAGGTGTAAATAATAATAGGCTTTCATTATTTTCAGGGCCAGTATATTATGTAATGTTACCACTTGCCTCTCGGCATTTTTTGAAACCATTTCCAAAAGAAAAGAAACGGACAAATATCATATGACCTTTGCATTAAAGTGGTGTATATTGTATCATATGACCTTTGCATTAAAGTGGTGTATATTGTATCATATGACCTTTGCATTAAAGTGGTGTATATTGTATCATATGACCTTTGCATTAAAGTGGTGTATATTGTATCATATGACCTTTGCATTAAAGTGGTGTATATTGTATCATATGACCTTTGCATTAAAGTGGTGTATATTGTATCATATGACCTTTGCATTAAAGTGGTGTATATTGTATCATATGACCTTTGCATTAAAGTGGTGTATATTGTATCATATGACCTTTGCATTAAAGTGGTGTATATTGTATCATATGACCTTTGCATTAAAGTGGTGTATATTGTATTATATGACCTTTGCATTAAAGTGGTGTATATTGTATCATATGACCTTTGCATCACAAGGGTGTATATACTATAGGCCTAACTGTGTGTTCATGGGCTCTCAATAATATCACAAAGCAAACAGAAGAAAATAACTGTTCTTCTAATCAGTCCAAATATAGATTTTCTGATTTGACAGGGCACTGCTGTACATGTTTTAATCAGAGTTGTAATTTATTGTGGTAATTATAAGGTTTAATAATTAAAGGAATTTGGAATTGGATTTCTTTTGCAACTTTTCATTGCAAAAGAGTCCACATAACTATGTTTATATGCTATATTTTGGGTTCCCAGGTGGTGCAGCAGTCTAAGGCACTGCATCTCAGTGCTAGAGACGTCACTACAGAAACCCTGGTTTGAATCCAGGCTGTATCACAACCGGCCATGATTGGGAGTCCCATAACACTATACTACTTTTGACCAGAGCCCTGTTTCCCCTACCGGCCCGGTCAACAGTAGCACACTATATATATGGAATAGAGTGCCATTTGGGACGTAACCCAGGTGTTCATCATCACCATGACAGCTCTGTGAACTTCTCTAGCGAATCCTCAATAATGGCCTCTGTCATTGGAGCTGACATGGGACTTGATGTATTGGGGGCCGGGGGGGGTTGGGAGGGGGCACCGCAAACAACATCCAAGCAGCGCTCTGTTTGAGCTAGCATGGCTCTTCAAATGGTCGCTTCCACCAAAGACACATTGAAAGTTGTCTACCCCTGACATAGTCAACTGAATGGAATCTACATTCTACATGCTGGACCTTTAGCTCACTCTCTCTCTCTCTGTCTCTCTCTCTCTCTCTCTCTGTGTCTCTGTCTCTCTCTCTGTCTCTGTCTCTCTCTCTGTCTCTCTCTCTGTCTCTCTCTCTCTATCTCTCAGAGTGATTTACGGTCAATACATAAACAACCCAATAAAACTAGGGTGCTCTGTGCTCAACAACCATTACACCAGTAGGCTAAGACGTTAACACAACATTGAACTCACTTTGGGAGGCCTGAACAACAACATGTTGTGCACCTTTCACTCTCCCCCCAGATTTGCTTCTTCAGGGTATAGTTTTAGGTTATTTTAGCCCATAACCAAATTCCTGATCACTCCTAACACAAGGTAGACTAATGCACACAGGAAGTACGAGAATATCATGTCTGTCCAACATGTGAAAATGTACAAATATTTGAGAGATTATTGACACCCTTGATCAAGATAAGCAAAAAATACTTAAATAAATACTGAGCTACGTTGTATGCTCCAAATCTTTGTAAATGTCTATTATTTTATACTAATATAATTGCTCAGAGAAAGAGATTGTGTTTAATAAGTAATACTTTTTTTCAACAAAAAAAATAGGAGTCAAAAATTTTTGGCACCCTGTTTTCAATAGTCTGGCACCCTCCCTTTGCGAGGATAATGTCACCTTTTTCTAAAAGGGTTTATTAGATTGGAGAACACATTGGGAGGGATCTTATCATTCCTCTGTACAGAATCTTTTCAGATCTTTGATATCCTTCGTCTGCACTAATGGACTGCTCTCTTCAAGTCAAACCACATGTTTTTCAATGGAGTTGAAGAAAAAAGACTAAGATTATATTTAGCAAAATGCTAATTTTGTGGTCAATTAAAACATTTTGATGTGTTTTGGGTGTTATTGTCTTGCTGGAAGATCCACTTTCAGCTGCATCTAAGTTTGGAGAGGCAACCAGGTTTTTGGCTAAAATATCCTGGTACTGGGCAAATTTCATGATGTCGTTGACCTCAACAAGGACACCAGCACCAGTGGAAGCAAAATAGCCCCATAACATAAACAATACTTTTCTGGATATTTTCATGTCATCCTGCAAATTAACACCTGGAATTTGCTAAACCACATTGGTACTTGGGCTGGAACTGGTGCCATGGTCCGATGACATGAAAACATCACTTTTTGGCCACGCACACCAGTGGTGGGTTTGGCATTGAAAGAAGGACACATATTATGTAACAGTATTGCTTCCATCCCTCTACTCGCCCCAACCTGGGCTCAAACCAGGGACCTTCTGAACAGATCAACATCTGCCTCCCACGATGAAGCATCGTTTCCCACCACTCCACAAAAGCCACGGCCCTTGCAGAGCAAGGGGAACAACTACTTCAAGGTCTCAGAGTGAGTGACGTCACCAATTGAAACACTATTAGCGCTCACCCCACTAACCATTTCACACCGGTTACACTTACCCCCTTTAACCTCCTTTTCCGCAGCAACCAGTGATCCGGGTCACGGCATCAATGTAACAGTATTGCTTCCATCCCCCTCTCCTCGCCCCTACCTGGGCTTGAACCAGGGACCCTCTGAACACATCAGCAACTGCCTCCCATGAAGCATCATTAGCTATCGCTCCACAAAAACCGTGGCCCTTGCAGAGCAAGGGGAACAGCTACTTCATGGTCTCAGAGCAAGTGACGTCACCAATTGAAAGGCTATTAGCGCGCTAACTAGCTAGCCATTTCACACCAGTTACACATATGCAGAAAAGTACCTTATACCTACTGTAAAATATGGTGGTGGATCTTTGATGTTATGCGGCTATTTTGCTTCCTCTGGTCCTGGGGCCCTTTAAGGTCAACACATCATGAACTTACAGTACCAGGATATTTTTGCCAAAAACCTGGTTGTCTCTGCCAGGAGGCTGAAACTCCGCAAGTGGATCTTCCAGCAAGACAATAACCCCAAGCAAAAATTCCCCCCTAAAATAAATGGTTCATTCAGTGCCATTATCTACGCAAGGAGAGGGTTGCGGAGTATATTGACAACAGGGGTGCCTATAATTTTGACCCCTATCTTACAAAAATGAAAATAAATTACTTTACTCTTTCTCTGAGAAATTGTATTAGTATAAAATAATATAATTTCCCCATGTTTTTGAGCATACAAAATAGCTCAACATTTGTTTTTGCTAATATTTATCAAGGGTGCAAATAATTTCGGAGGTGACTGTAACTGTTCATCAGAACAGGTGAGAGGGACAAATATAGTTCAAAGCATTATTCTGATGAGATGAGAGGGGTCAAGACAAATCACCTCAGCTGTGACATTGCAACAACAAGTCCAAGGGAGCTAAACAGACAGAAGGGTTGAGGGGGAGAGAGCCCACTACAGCAGAACAACTAGGGAATAGGCTATTTGGAGACCGTGGCTAGATTCCAAACAGATAAACTCTCCCCCTCGGCCCCTCCCTTCTGTCCTTGATGACCCTCCCCTCTGCCCCGTCAGCCCCTCCCTTCTGTCCTTGATGACCCTCCCCTCTGCCCCGTCAGCCCCTCCCCTCTGTCCTTGATGACCCTCCCCTCTGCCCCGTCACCCCCTCCTCTCTGTCCTTGATGACCCTCCCCTCTGCCCCGTCACCCCCTCCTCTCTGTCCTTGATGACCCTCCTCCCTCAGCACCTCCCCTCTGTCCTTGATGGCCCTCCCTCCCTCACAGATAAACACAGAGACTGGATTGGTGCTAGAAATAGGCAGAGGACCTGCATTATCAAACAGCTCAAGCAGAGGACCCGCATTATCAAACAGCTCCAGCAGAGGACCTGCATTATCAAACAGCTCAAGCAGGCCAAGCAGAGGACTTACATTATCAAACTGCTCAAGCAGGCCAAGCAGAGGACTTACATTATCAAACAGCTCAAGCAGAACAAAGCAGAGGACCTGCATTATCAAACAGCTCAAGCAGAACGAAGCAGAGGACCTGCATTATCAAACAGCTCAAGCAGGCCAAGCAGAGGACCTGCATTATCAAACAGCTCAAGCAGGCCAAGCAGAGGACCTGCATTATCAAACAGCTCAAGCAGCCCAAGCAGAGGACTTACATTATCAAACAGCTCAAGCAGGCCAAGCAGAGGACCTGCATTATCAAACAGCTCAAGCAGGCCAAGCAGAGGACCTGCACTATCAAACAGCTCAAGCAGGCCAAGCAGAGGACTTGCATTATCAAACAGCATAAGCAGAGGACTTGCATTATCAAACAGCTCAAGTAGGCCAAGCAGAGGACTTACATTATCAAACAGCTCAAGCAGGCCAAGCAGAGGACTTGCATTATCAAACAGCTCAAGTAGGCCAAGCAGAGGACCTGCATTATCAAACAGCTCAAGTAGGCCAAGCAGAGGACCTGCATTATCAAACAGCTCAAGTAGGCCAAGCAGAGGACCTGCATTATCAAACAGCTCAAGCAGAACGAAGCAGAGGACCTGCATTATCAAACAGCTCAAGCAGGCCAAGCAGAGGACCTGCATTATCAAACAGCTCAAGCAGGCCAAGCAGAGGACCTGCATTATCAAACAGCTCAAGCAGCCCAAGCAGAGGACTTACATTATCAAACAGCTCAAGCAGGCCAAGCAGAGGACCTGCATTATCAAACAGCTCAAGCAGGCCAAGCAGAGGACTTACATTATCAAACAGCTCAAGCAGGCCAAGCAGAGGACTTACATTATCAAACAGCTCAAGTAGGCCTAGCAGAGGACTTGCATTATCAAACAGCTCAAGTAGGCCAAGCAGAGGACCTGCATTATCAAACAGCTCAAGCAGAACGAAGCAGAGGACCTGCATTATCAAACAGCTCAAGCAGGCCAAGCAGAGGACCTGCATTATCAAACAGCTCAAGCAGGCCAAGCAGAGGACCTGCATTATCAAACAGCTCAAGCAGCCCAAGCAGAGGACTTACATTATCAAACAGCTCAAGCAGGCCAAGCAGAGGACCTGCATTATCAAACAGCTCAAGCAGGCCAAGCAGAGGACCTGCACTATCAAACAGCTCAAGCAGGCCAAGCAGAGGACTTGCATTATCAAACAGCATAAGCAGAGGACTTGCATTATCAAACAGCTCAAGTAGGCCAAGCAGAGGACTTACATTATCAAACAGCTCAAGCAGGCCAAGCAGAGGACTTGCATTATCAAACAGCTCAAGTAGGCCAAGCAGAGGACCTGCATTATCAAACAGCTCAAGCAGGCCAAGCAGAGGACTTACATTATCAAACAGCTCAAGCAGGCCAAGCAGAGGACCTGCATTATCAAACAGCTCAAGCAGGCCTAGCAGAGGACTTACATTATCAAACAGCTCAAGCAGGCCAAGCAGAGGACTTACATTATCAAACAGCTCAAGTAGGCCTAGCAGAGGACTTGCATTATCAAACAGCTCAAGTAGGCCAAGCAGAGGACTTACATTATCAAACAGCTCAAGCAGGCCAAGCAGAGGACCTGCACTATCAAACAGCTCAAGTAGGCCAAGCAGAGGACCTGCATTATCAAACAGCTCAAGCAGGCCAAGCAGAGGACTTACATTATCAAACAGCTCAAGCAGTCCAAGCAGAGGACATGCATTATCAAACAGCATAAGCAGAGGACTTGCATTATCAAACAGCTCAAGCAGAGGACCTGCATTATCAAACAGCTCAAGCAGAGGACCTGCATTATCAAACAGATTAAGCAGAGGAAGTGCATTATCAAACAGCTCAAGCAGGCCAAGCAGAGGACCTGCATTATCAAACAGCTCAAGCAGGCCAAGCAGAGGACTTACATTATCAAACAGCTCAAGCAGGCCAAGCAGAGGACTTGCATTATCAAACAGCTCAAGTAGGCCAAGCAGAGGACCTGCATTATCAAACAGCTCAAGCAGGCCAAGCAGAGGACTTGCATTATCAAACAGCATAAGCAGAGGACTTGCATTATCAAACAGCTTAAGCAGAGGACCTGCATTATCAAACAGATCAAGTAGAGGACCTGCATTATCAAACAGATCAAGCCGAGGACCTGCATTATCAAACAGCTCAAGCAGAGGACCTGCATTATCAAACAGCTCAAGCAGAGGACCTGCATTATCAAACAGCTCAAGCAGAGGACCTGCATTATCAAACAGATTAAGCGGAGGATCTGCATTATCAAACAGCTCAAGCAGAGGACCTGCATTATCAAACAGATTAAGCGGAGGACCTGCATTATCAAACAGATCAAGTAGAGGACCTGCACTATCAAACAGCTCAAGCAGAGGACCTGCATGATGAAATTCTGCATTATTGCTCTCTGTCACATGCTGAGAATGTGTTTCGTTTGTAATGTAGTGGATTAATATGGGAAAATCTACCAATTAAAGCTTAACTACTCTTTCTTTTATTGGTTTGGTTTCATTGGTTTCATTTTGGTGATAAAATTGGTGATTTATTGGCGATATTCTATTTATTAACACACCAAAGATATACAATGAATGCCCATCCATAACATGTAATGGGGTAAAGATAATTCTGCTGAACAGCCATTTTGTCGATGCAGTATCTCTATGATAATTAACATGAAGTCACCTCTCAAACCTCTCTCTGTAACTCTGTTTGTGTCACCTTGGTCTCCTGTTTCAAAGTGAAAATGGACAAAAAAAACTGACTTTCAACTGCATATAAGTAGCCCGACGTCTGTCCACATCTTGGACAGGCGTGTTATTCTCGTATTTCCTGCGTGCATTGAACTACACACTAGAATACATGGTCGTCCGTCCCTATTGAAGCGGCCCAGCTGCAGGACATTTCGATCTCAAACGTGACGTTGCTTCCACCTGCTGGTTATACGACGACAGCAACACAAAATGACCGCATAGGTCAGTAAGTAGTTAGATAATGCATAGGCCTTTTTGTGACTGAATTACCATAATGTTGTGTTTCAACACATTAAATATATAGTTTAAAAAAAATGATAAGTTCAAATTGTTTCAATTGCTTACGATACCTATTGGAATAGGACAACAAAGGCGAGGATTTGAGATTAGTCATTGGTTGGAAACGGCAATAAAACGTCGGTGTCAGCCAGCCTTTTGTGCCGGAAAACAACAAATGGATGTCTGGGCGCTGAAACAGTGTAATTGTTGGTGAACAGTCATAAAGTAATTGAAATAGAAAAAGCAGACAGCATGGCTGAGCCCGCGTTTTATGGAGCAGCTTTCTGGATTAAGACCTTTGAAGACCCATCTGCGTCACAGCGCGGCTAAACAACACCATAGCAGGCCCAGTGAGTGTGTGTGTGTGTGTGTGTGACTGGAAACATAGGTGTTTTCGTGTGTTTCAATATATGTTTTTTGAACGACGTGGTTAACCATGGTTGTGTGTAATTACAACCATTCAAATGTTTACCCTTTAAAAATAGCCTGTATGAAAAGCATATTATAGTGATATTCAGACGCGAGGACTTGCATGGTGTTGCTTCCTTTCCGCTCTCAGTCGCTTTGCACCCCATAAACAGTTAAAGCTGTGATTGTGGTTTATTGCTGCATGGCAACCAATATCGGGTGCCAGTGCACATTGGCCAATAGCAAATAGCATGGAGCTGGCTTGTCCAATGTCCAGCAATGTGTTTTATATGTACTGTATGTTGGGATTCAGAACTCATGGTCGTGCTATTAACAAGGCCTAAAGGAAAGGGAGAGAAGGGGCTGTTGAAATGGTGTGTGGTGGTACTAAGCCAACATGGACTACACGGGAAATGCCCGCTTTAAATCCACTAATCCTATATAGGCCTGTAGGGTTTACATCTGTTCGCTTCTTTACTACCTGTTTGGATATAATTATGCTCATAGGCCTAGCCTACCTATACTCTCAACCTTTTACTAAATAAATAACATTTTCTGTAAATATTGAGTAGGGATGTGTTTAATGTTGTAATAAATAGGCCTATTCATCTTGTGATAGTTTATCATACACAGCATTTATATCAGGCATAGGCCTATACATGAAAAATATGGTTGCCTTTTGAAATGAGAATTCTATCTGAATAAGATGAAGTGATGTAGCAACTATAGTTCTGTTTTGGATAGAAAGAAATAAATACAAATATCTTGTCCGATGTTGGACATTTATCAACAATTAGAATCTTAGTAACAATTCATTCTCTGATTTCCAAACAATAAATATGGATTGCGACGCACAAAATAATTTGACATTTTATTTGATACTTCATACAAACGACTCTTCATTTTAGAATCGAAATACTCTGACATTGAGGTATTTTGCGTGTGCACAGTGTTGCTCTAATTCCATAGACAAAACTGTTTAGGATTTTTATCCCAGCAATTAAAAAAAAATCTCACACCGACTAAACATGTTTCTTTCGGCAAAAAAACCTAGAAATAAATAAATAGTCTGACAGGTAGTTGAAACACATTCAGGTAGTCAACGCATAAACATTATTAGGCCAATAACATAGACTAAACTCTGGGTGAAAAAAACAGAATCAATTCATGAAACATTTCATGCAACGAACATTAGACAATGTCTAGCATGTAATCTGTGTGCATTAATGAAATGATTCACCGATTACATCCGATTACATCCAAGTTATTGAGATAACATCAAAGTACCAAACACAACACTCTAGGAAGAAAACAGGCCGACGGGTTTTACAACGACGACAACACAACAGTCCTACACAACACAACAGACTATAGATCAAGCAAAATGTGGATAGATTGGCAACTATTTTCTAGAAATATCTTCGTTTCCTGGAAGTCCACCAATTGTAAGTATTCACAGTTTATTCTACGGGTCTACAGGGCCGCACTGCTCGCCGTTTAACATGTCTTTCGACGGTCCTTATTCCCTTTCTTCATCTTCATCCGGCGGTTCTGAAACCAGATTTTAATTTGTCTCTCAGTCAGATGAAGAACTCTTGCTACTTCGTATCTACGGTCTCGGGGGAGATACATGTTAAACAGAAACTCTTTCTCCAGTTCCAGAATCTGATGCTTAGAGTATGGACAGCGCTTTTTTCTGCTGGATTTTGCATGAAGCCAGTTGGAGGATGGGTCATCTGAAAGAGGGTTCGACAAAAGCGAGACAGAGCTCATGAGAAAGTGTTTTCCACAAGAGTCAGAATGGTATTACAAACTGTGGATGACGAACAACAGCAGACAAGGTCTTGCTGAAATAGCCAACATGCAGTAGCTAATACAGTCAGCCGTTTATGTGCTCGTTTCGGCCTTCTGACCCTAAGGCCTAGTCTACTGCCCACAACAGTGGGAAATCAACTGTTATAGTTTTGTCTATCATAATCCAAACAGCAAAATCATGGTTTCTCACAGTAAAAACTAAGTCGAGGAGGGGGCGACATTTTGCCGCTGTGAGGCAGCTGCTTTGGTCCAACATGTAGCAAATAGCAAAATCATATTATCTTTCACAGTAGGTTACAAACTAGATCGAGGAGGGAGGGGGTTTGCTACTGTCGGTCAGTGGTACTGCTTTGGCGCAATATGGATCCATTCGTTATCAAATAATGGATACAATAATTCGACGTAAACTCAACCTTTACAGCAGGCCTATATTATATCATAAATCATTTATTAACGTCAGCCTCTGACCTTATATTTCTAGATTCCTGCTTAATTCAACATGAATTAATTCCAAAGATCGAGACACATATGAGATCATGATCACCATTACGCATGAAGCCAAATGAAAGATGCGGTGCTTACTTGTGTTGATCTCCCTCTTTTCCTCTACGGTTGATGTGCTGCTCTCTTCGTTGGGTTTGGAGAAAATGGCATCACACGCGATCGTATCCTTCTCTGCGCGGAACGGTCCGTTGTCAATGTCGGACACAAGAGGTGTGTGCGTTTCCAGCGTTGTGCAGTCCCCATTTCCTATCAGCGGCTCCGGTTTGATATCATAGTTCATATTTGACGATAATCCCGTTAAACATATCGACGTAGAAACCGGTTCCAAAGCCCAGGAACGCATAAACATCCCATCGGTATCTCCTGTTGGACAATGGTGGTGTAAATAGGGCTGGTGTGTTATAGAGGCGCTGCTCGGGGGCTGATGAGCAGAAATGGGACTCCAAGACGCACTGAAAATAGAAGATTTCGTCTGCAAAGGGCAAGATTCCTGACCGCCATATTCAGTTAGCATCGGCTGGCTCGCCTGTTCCAGCCCTGGTCCGCTTGAGTATGTGTGTGCCATAATATCCCCTTGGTCGCGGGGAAGATGAGAGTCTGCATAGTAACTAAGCGTGCCTAATGTCGACATGACAACAAATGCACAAAGCCAAAGGCAACTAAACTTCCACTGGAATATATTTAGAAAAACAGGATCATGATACTACTTCGCTGCACCAAGAACCACCACATTCGTTCAATAAATTGAACCTTGGCTGGGATTGGATTGGGTGCCGCAGACACGTGACCGTGGGACAGAACAATAAATAATAAATCAGTCTACTCAACGAGCTAAATGGTCACTATTTTCCTCCGTTATATTTTTAATAGCAAAGTCATATGCCTATATCATTTTATACCAGCAGTAAGGTTTATGATTTTGGTTTTGAAATGAGACTTTAACGTTGATATGTTTTATATATGTCTAGAAAGTGAGAGAGTATAGCATGTTTTTCTAGCCTCCTTAAAAAATAAAGGAATGCAGCAATGTAGTAAGGCGCTATATCTCCATTGTGACATATAGTCGTTACTACGCGCAGAATAAGAGCTATTTATTTCCATCTAAGAACTCTCACCACCGATCTAAAATGTGGAATTCTATAGAATGAATTTATTCAATAAATGATCCAGTATCTATCAACATAATTCAGTCCATTATTTCCTATAGGCCTATAAGGGCAAAAACTCCGAGGTTATTCCAAAGACTTTATAGCATTAGATTGGCGATATCGTTATATAGACACTTATTAAATAGGACTCTGAAAGAAAATACACGCAGCAATATTATTTGGCCAAATACATACCCACATTTAAACATAGCAGACCTGTGAGTTAATAGGCCCATGTACTATAGGTACGCTGATGTGAGTGTGTTGACATTTGCCATATGAATCATATTTGCCATTATATGCCATTTGATGTATTCATAATAAAGTCACAGGCAAACCTATAGGTTACCATATCTGCTGTGGCGTACATCGTGTTCATTGTTATTAGGCTTTTACATGTGTTATTCACCTGATATGCCGATTACCATCCGATTAATGCTCTTCAAATGGCTTGAGATTATTCCATTTGGCTTCACTTAAATAAGGACAACAGAAACAGAAAATATTCTAGTGATACTGTCTCCATTGCTCTGGGATATAAACGTTTAAATGTAAAACGTTATATATGTAGACCTATGTAGCACTATAGGATAAACACACCGAGGGCCTGTTTCCCGGACACAGATTGAACCATAGTCCTGAACTAAAAAGAATGTTCAATAGAGAATCTCCAATGGAGAACTCCCATTGAAAGGGCTTTTCAGTCATACATTTTTTAGTATTATTTATTATAGTGTGTATTATTAATTCCAACGAATTAATTAGATCTTACTTACCAAATTATTGTCCCAAATCAATTCGAAAAAGTTAAGACCGAATCTAAAAATGCATACCTCACATAGGCTTTTATTTGATAGTAAGACCAGGACTATTATTTCTATTTAAGACTGCAAAACACAGGCATATACAACCATTTACACAATATGTGTACACAAGGAACAAGCTCTGTGTATTCTACCATCGAATTAGTGTTCAGAAATAAAATACTTGTACATAGTAGCATCAACATATCCACGTGTCAATAGATGATGGAGAAAGTTCCCGTTGTGTTAGTGTGGAAAACCAGAACAGACCCTTACTATTTATGGACCAATGAGCGAACACTAGGACTGTCTGCGCGGCGCTTTTAGCTATCAAAGTGGGGAGAGAGAAAAAACGTTAGGTGCTATAGCAGTCTGTTTTTATCACGGGGGCTATTTAGTTGTTTTTCTTTAGGTTACAACCTGGCTGTCTGGTCTAAATATCGCCAATAAAATCCATTGTGTCCATTGTGTGGCGCAGCAGACGCATCCGGCACTTCGAATGCGTGCCACTGGGAACGCTGCAGCAGCGCACGAGGCATTGGCCAGACTGCAATGATCATAACCGAGGCCTTGCAGTCCTTCCTCTCCCTCAAGCCAACTCGCTCTCTCTCCCCCTGAGACATACAGGCCGCGTCTATTGCTCGTCTTGTGTTGTTGTTTTGAATAGATATGGCGATATATGTGAGGAACAACATTTTCCTTGCAGCCCTGATTTTTTGTGTTCGTTTTTTCTTTTTGTTCTATACATCAGACCCGGCGCCAGGATAAAGTGACTAAGAGGGCAGTTGAAATCGGGGAATGGACTACATTTGGGGGGTTCTTGCATTGGAATTATATTGAATTATGCTTATATCACGCTGTACCACAATAAACATAAAGTTAAAAAATGCAGAGACTCCGAGATTTTTTTAGTGCTTTTGAAGTCACCGATTGGCGCGAAATCTGTAGGCTGTCTCCGCTGCACTGTATGCATGCTTATAATAGCCTAAGGTCGACATGAGAGACAATACATTTCCGCAGACACATGACATAAACAAATGCATCGGAATTGTTATAGAATATTCTACACACGACTAGGCTACTCGGTAAATGTAGCCTTCTTCCTTCGGGGCACAGCTCTGTTGCCAGAGACAATTTGGAGTGTTCTGTGAAGCGCAGAGTTTTTACTGAGGCAATTAAGGCAGTTTCGTGTGGTGGGGGAAAATACGGCCTAACAACACGAAACTACCTGAACCCCTCAACAGCCCTCTTTCCTCCTAAAGAAATAGATATACTCTACAAGCATTTTTTTGACGCATTCATTCCGTTCGCACAACTGGAACATATACCGTGGAAATCATAGGGATCCTATAATTCACTCTCATTCTATGCGTAATTGTAATTAGATGGTCAACATTCTAGCATTTCTCAATGTTCACACTTCTTTTACGCATAACACAACATTTGCACACCTGAAAAGATACAGTCCAAATTGTGTGTCTTATTGCGTGCATATTTCACAGCGCTCCACATGTCGACAGACTTAGTGTCCTTTCATAGATAGCATATGATGATGAACCAAACTACCGCCAGTAATGTCCTTGAGAAAATAATGTTGTTTTCCGGGTCATTTTGCCACCGGAAAACATAATGTTGTTTTCCGGGTCAATATCCAATACACCCTGCAGTAAACAAGAGCTATCCCGATGGAGTGTCTTTGACCATAAAACTTCACAATGGTCATTGCATTTGTATCTGTTTAGCCAGGAGAGTCCACTCAGTAACACATGCCACTCTTTCCCAGGGAGTCCTAGACAACAAGTGTAGTGCTTGCATCATGTCTATGACTCAGGCAATGATTCCTATTGACATGAAGGGCATCAGCGTCACACAACAGGAAACTGTTGTTTTTTCTTTACTGTAAAACCAACCTGCAACTGAAAAATGGAAGCTCGTGGAATAAAGAGGGTCCCACCACCGGGCTATTCCTCTCGTGTGTATGAAAGATTACATTCTATACAGGAGAGATGATCTGTGGACTAAAGCATTCCAATGCAAGGTAAAAACGTGCCATGTTTTTATTGACTTACTTAGTGAGGCCAACAGACAACATATCAATTCATTTCACAGTATAGTCTCTCTATAGACAAAGCAATGACAATACGGGCAATATTATTACAACGGTTTGGAGAGAACAATAAAAATATGGATAAAAATATGAGAAGGCAAACTGTAAACAATATTTACAAGTCTCAGATAAGTTTCTTGTTTATAAATAAAACCCTTAACAAAATAGTTATTGTGTGATGCTTTTAGTATATATGGCTATAATACCAGCAAAATGTGCAGATATTAAATATCAAATCCATCGAGGCTCTTCAGCCATGACGTAACGTAGGCCTATATTGCTACAGGTTACAACATTTCCCCAAGAGCTATTCCAGCATGCACAGATGTCAATGCGTCACTCAAGGTGGCTATATACATTTATTATGTACCACGAATGCCGATATTGTGCAGCTCTGAAACACTTAAGTCGTTCCATATCTATATTAACTGTTGGTATATACATAAAGGGAGCAACCATATGTTATGACAGTATAAATACATAACCACGACAAACAAAACCGAGACGTATTCAGGTAAAATGTCCACAAAACGACATATCAATAAGTTAGCAATAGTAGCCCTAACCTACACGGTCATATTCACACGATAAGGGGTTCTCGAAGGAAGGCGCTCTGGCCATTGACGGAGGAGGGAGTCAAATACGGCACGAATGTCTCACGAAAAACTGAAGTTGTTCGCTAGCTCCCGATAGCTCCTGTTTTCCCGACTCATTTTTTTCAGTTTCATTCTTCGGTTTTGGAACCAGATTTTGACTTGCCTGTCTGTCAGGTGGACGCTGCGGCTGATCTCCAGGCGACGCTCACGAGTCAAGTACATATTGAAGAGAAATTCTTTCTCTAGCTCAAGAGTCTGGTGCTTGGTGTAGGGGCAACGCTTTTTCCGGCCACTCTTCGCTGTCAGCCAGTTAGCTTTGCTTTCAGATCTTCCATCTCCTGTAGAAAGAAATTGAAAGAGAAATGAGTGCGCGCAACATATCTTTTTTTCATGCTACTGCACTGATGTAACTTTAAAATAATTGTTGCCCAAATGTAATTATTGTACCCAGAAATAATGCATTCCCCAATTCCATAACATGTTTGCATCTATATGTAACATCGGTTACATATAGACAAACACTGACGTAATACCTATCAAAATAAAAAATGTTGTCTAAAATTATCTTTAAATAGCCATCCTGAGCCCATGAGTGTATTTGACAGTAATACGAAGTTAATGTAGACACACACACACACACAATGCCCGTTGTATGCACATATTTTGCATCTATCCAAAAACCTAAGCTATTACATCAACGTTGTGCTCAAGATTCACTTCATTATCTTTCAATGTAATAATAGGCCTTTATTAAGACATAAAAGTTACTGATAGTCTGCTGAAATGATGGCTGCAGTTGATGGTTTATGGGGAAGACTGAGGACATCAACGCGTTGTATTAGACAGATGTACTGGACAGGATTGGCCTTGTTGCTCCTCGTCATAAAATAATATAAAAAAACTGGAGGAAATCCCAGCTCGTGGCCACTCTGTCAAACCCCACAAAGACATGCCTTTACCGCTGCGCATTTAACCCACATATGGGGAAGTTTTCATGTCCACAATATAATCAGTAGGATCTGCCTCTAAAAACCAAGGTTAACGCCAAGGCACATCTACACTGACTCGGGGGCATTGACACTACACTCCCTCCATGTACACCCATCAAGATCCCATTGTCATAAACGTCATATTTTGGATTTAGAGCAGTACTCACCTTTAACGGGTTTGTCTGGACTTTCTGCACAGCTCTCGGTGGGTTCGGGGGAGGACAAACCATCTACGGTCGATGCCCGGGTGTCCTCATCCGGAGCACATGGCGGTGGTTCAGGCAGTGCTTCACTCTCCCTCCTGCCTGTATCCACCACCGGGGTAGGAGATGGCGGTGAGGGGTCGAAACGGGCCGGACGTTGTAGAGAGAATTGAGTAGGCTGTGGGTTCCGCTGAACGTCTTGATAAACCTTTGAAGAGCTATATGTCTGAGACAGGCGGAAGTAACCGGGAACAGGCACGGTGCTGTTTGTAACCGGGCATGTTCCCGGTGTTAACCGGGAATAGGAAATGTCTTCCCTCGTTGTTGACCCTTTAAGACACTTCTCTGATTCATACAGGCAATACGCATTCTCCTCTTTGATGCTCGGAGAGAATGAACAATGAGCAATTTGCTGCTGGTTGTTCGGTTGATCTACTCGACAAGATCTCGACGTCTCTAGCCACGTTTCCATCCCTTGAATATGTGAATACGGGCCAGATGAGGGTACCATAGTTTGAGAATTGCTCTCGTTGCGTTTACTGAACCCCGAGAAAAAAGCGCGGTTGGGTAGTCCATAGGAGTACTCCGAGCCTGGTGGCATATACACGCCGTTACTTTGGTAGTATGAGGCACCGCTCTCGGTTCGTCCGTGGATTAAGGAGTCCACTAAGAACGAGTTTCCACTTTGGTTGTCAGAGCATGACATCGTTGGTGTATAATTTGACGGAGGATGAGGATAGCCCTTTCTGGCTGACATTTCTTGTGCAAAACATGCTGAATGTAATTACAGATACTCACACTTCTCTGCACTTTAGCTGACAGCCAATTAAAACACAAGAAGAGAGACTCCTCCCATTGAAAGCACGTAATGCCAGTATGCTATATTCATTTTGTTTAGAGATTTAATATAATACATGAAAAGTAAAGGTAAGTGTTGTATTTAAAGGTATCAGTTCAACCTAAAATGGTGGCTAGATAGTATAGGTGATATGACATGGGCTGCATTACCTTTTACGATAATCTGTGTTGTAAACATTGACCTCATGCACCCTCTCACACACACACACACACACACACACACACACACACACACACACACACACACACACACACACACACACACACACACACACACACACACACACACACACGAGAGAGGGGAAGATATTATCATACACAAATAACTATTTACATGTGAAGGGACAGTGCAAATAAGTGCAGATGTCTTCAGACCTTAAACAGTTTAGTGGAAAGCTCGTTAAACTTTCCTCTCCAGGAAGCGTCAAAACATTGCACTATTCAAGTTCACAGAGCATTGTGACAAAATATCTATTTGACTATTAGTTAATGTCCCTTAGTTACAAGCGTGAATGTGAGCTATTTAGCTACCAATTACAGATGATTTTACATGCGTAAACAATAATCAACAGCCTGGACAATATAAAGGCTAATAAGGCCTACATGAAGCCAGAACAAAATTCGTTTTCTACTTTGCTGCTGGTTAAGTCAGAAACAAAATAGGCTGTGGCAAAGATTGTTTACCTATCTTGTTAACATAATGGGAAATATAATCTGAAACAAATACGTTACAAACACGTTATTTATCAAAGACGTGCATTTGTTATGAAAAACCTTGTGCGTAATTGGTGCGTAATGCATTTTACAAGTGTACAACTCGGCACGTTTAGATGATTTTATACACCGGCAGAACCAATTTCTGTGGGATCCCATTTATTTCCTTCAGAATCCAATTGAAAACAATATCCTCAGACTCATATCCCCAAACTGAATAGAAATAGATTAGGCCTATGTAAATCCTAGCAATAGCTGAGTTATGTGCTTCTAACCACAGCCTTTATAAATACCACTGCCTTTATTATTCCCCCATGCAGTTGGGAAAAAGATCATCCTTGCTATGTTTGTCACTATAATTACCACGGTTATATTACGTTATTGTTCTGACACCAAAAACACTATATGGTGCGACTTATTTGGGGTTTTATCTGATTTAGAAATGAATTTAAAAAAATGAATAGCCTAAGCCATTGATTTGAGTGGGTACTAGTCTCATGACGTGCGTAGAATAATTTCAACAGCCTATTTATTTACCTCTAGCCAGTGGTACTTTAAGTTATTATTAAGTTATTATCATACTTAAAATCATTTAATGCATGTCTCCTTATAGCGGCTAATAAAATCACATTAACAATGTTTCCTCTGTTCCAAGTTATTCTTGCAACGGGACAAAAAAATATGCCTGCGCCCCTCGTGCGTAATGTGGCACTTTACTACATCCGCTAACAGCTATTTTATTTTTCACTGGAGACTAAAAAGCCCTCCGGTAGGCTATGGGATTCTCAGCTAGAATGTTCCCCTTCCCAACACACACACAAACCAAACACATGTTATAATCTAACGTTTCGTATGACTTAAATAAGAATCATTAGGTCCTGTTATTTTTCCAGAAAAACGCCATATACATCTCTAGACAGGATAAGGCCTATGTTTAAAACAATTTTCCATTTAGCATACTGGTTATATTGAGATGTATACTGTGTAAAATAACCACAAGCTATTCTGTGCTGTGAAACGGTAGGCAGGCCTATTCACTCATCCTCTCCCACACGGAATACATTGGTTCTAATACATTGTGTCATCTAATATTATATTTCCAATAATGTGTATTTCAGCTATAAAACAGCTTTATATATTATTTTCTAGCAGGATAGAAAGGCTCCTTACAAAAATGCCTTACTTTATCCCATTTTACCAAGAAAAAATGGACCACACGCGTATTTGTTTTCCCATTTCGAGCATTTTGAAATATATTTCGATAAAAATAAGAGAATATGTAACAATAATACACACATAGGGATAATTACCTGAACAATGAAACCCTGTAATGTAATGAGTCTGAATCGTTGGATGTTTGATGCATGGGAAGTAGTCTCGGCCAGAGTTCCGTCCACATCCACGGCATTGATCCATGACATTGATCCGAGCAGCGCCTCCCAGTGGAACAAACAAACAACCACGTTCGAACTGCAGATTCCATCCGGAATATATTCCTGCCCGTGCACACTGAGCTGCTGAGACAAATGAAGCAGGAAAAGTCCGCGAACACAAGCTTTCAATGCTCCCAGGCAGGCAGCCGTTGTTTTTAAAGCCCTTAGTCACAGTTAATAACCTTGGTCTCAGACGGTTTATTGCACTACACTCCAATTGTACAAATGCTCCAGTCGAAGGCGCGTTTTATGGCCAAGTTGCTGCAGCAACAGGGAGGATGTCCGTAAAGGCGGCATTCCGGCTAGCCTGACCGGACAGGATGCACGGCCCAAGACCATCACCCGGACTGGCTGCAGCCGGCCATCTACACCAGCTTAATGCTGCTATCCCTCTTAATTGGTGTTTTCACTAGCCCACTATTCATGAACGCCCATAGGCTTTGAACTATAAGACATTAACCGAAATATTGACAAACATTAGCCAATTTTACACATAGGCCTAATACACAATCAGTAGGTCTAATATCAACATTTGGCAATATAATAAAACAACAACTGATGAAGTTTATTTTAAATGTAGGCCTACCTTAAGTATTTAGCTTGATTTATTTAAAGTATTATTTTTGAAACAATGAACTTAAACGCGGGACAACTCCAGACGGTGATTGTATATAAAAGTCGTCCGGTGATAGATGGTTTAGGTACATAGTGGAATAAAAGAACGTGCTAGTCAACCTTTTGGGTGGAACTTCCGTAATGGATATTTAACATTAATGGCAGAGGATCCCATTTCGGCCCATGGGGGCAATGTAAAGTCAAATACATCATACATCTGATATGACCCACGCAGCCAGGTTTTATGTGGAGAATCATACAAGGAGATATTTTCTCCAGACATATAGACCCATTCATCTAATTTAGAAAATAAACTAAGAAAACAAACGGAAAGGTCTCGACCTGTGACTCGTATGTCTCCAATAGGGTGTGTGAAATAGGCTAAGCCTATATAGGGCCTAATCATTCCAAAAACCATCGTAGTGTATTTACACCGGGGAACATTTGAATTGTCTCAAAAATGAAGACCAAGAACTAAAATGTCCCAGAAATAGGCCGTTTCGGCTGAATGTATTGGAGCAGCTTTTCTCTTGCCAAAAACGCAGGAAAATAGCTGATACGTTCCGACATTGAGAACTTAAACAAAACGAACACTTTCAAGTATCAGGGTTGATTGAACAATTTTACAATATAACCTTTGTATGTCGAATATTTCACGAGAACAAAAACAATGACAATCAATGCATAAATAACAGGCCTATTTTAAACTATAGCCTAGTCCTTCTGCGCGCGTGTAATGGCGACAACAAACAACCAACAAAGTTTAGGATAAATCATGCCTTCTCGTCATGGAAAAGGTATGTCCCCTTTGTAGGCGTATATATAATAAATGTAAAGATACATGTTGTTAAATACGGTACATAGTTAAATGTCGAATTTGACATGAAATGGGCGCGCGTAAATCAAACTTTCGTGTAATTCATGCATTATGCATTAATGCCAATTAAATAATTTGCTCGAAAATGTGACTTTTACACAAGTTAGGATTCGACCAAATATATGTTCTGTTTTGGTGGCACCACACTTTCGTAACAACAAATAGCAAGATCAAAAGATCAACAAGAAAATCACCTAAAATGAAAATAGGCCAATAGACCTAATAATAATAATAATACACTAGATATTACTCTCAACAAATTAAGTATGGTGGACAAATAAATCTACAAATGTCCGTCCATCACCGGAGGGGTATAATCAGGAATTTGCAGACCAACGAACTTGAAATTAGCGATTGAGCTTCATGCATGCCTTGTCTGAGGGGAAGAAATCCATCAGCCAGTGTTACAGCATAGGGTTCGTGGTATAATACTGAAAACGGTCTCTGTTCAGTTTCTTCTCTTTCATCCTCCTGTTTTGAAACCAGATTTTAACTTGGCGGTCGGTGAGATTGAGCATCCTCGAAAGTTGAAGACGTTTCTCCTTGTTGATGTAAACACTGAAAAAGAACTCCCTCTCCAATTCTCTGATTTGGTATTTGGTGTATGGACATCTCTTCTTACGGGTTCTCTGTCCACCTGAAAGGAAGAATTGCAATTCAGATAGAATGATCAAATAGGGAGCTGCTTTCGTTCTGTGAAAAATACAGAAATGGTGTCAAAAGGGTTATAAACAAGGGTCTAAATAGACTGACAACAAAATAAGTTGTGGCTTTTGTAAAAAATATATATCATAAAAACTAAAACTGAAAGCCTAAAACTGGATAAATGTTTTTGGCCATGTTTTGCTTTTAATAAGCATGAAATCCCAACATTTCTATGCATATTTAGGGTGCATTATGCAACATAATCATGACATTTCTTAGAGTTCAGTAATGGAAATGACGGGTGGTAAAAAGCAATAGTCCTAATAATAACACCTCTGGACAACATCAAACACCTCACAAAACGAACATCATTACAAAAACGCAGTGGTAAATGCTTTCTAGTGCTGCGTATACTAGCCTAATGTATTCTACGGTGTATGCTGTGCTTTCTACACATTTTCTATGTCATGTGTATGTTTTTATAGATTTTATGGATCCCAGGACTCTCTGGAAAACACTGCCCACTGTGCAAAAACGGGTTGAATCAACGTTGTTTCCACGTCATTTCAACAACAAAAAAATCAATATGATGACGTTGAATCAACGTGGAAAAACTGATTGGATTTGCAAAAAGTCATCACCGTAAGGGAATTCTTTTTAACCCAACTTCTAACCTAAATCCAATAACATGGTGAATTGTTTTGTTGCTTTCATGTTGAATTCACGTTAGTTGGCAACTCAACCAAATGTAAATCAAAACTAGACGTTGAACTGACGTCTGTGCACAGTGGGTGGCAATTGTTAGTGAGTGGACTATCCTCCTGGCTAAAAATATTAAAGAATCAATAACATTTTTTAAATTATTTACTTTGTCACCTTATACTATATCACTAAGATTATATTAATATAATAACAATATACCATTCAGGTTATAGGGGGAACCATGCAGCACATATTCAATACGTCTCTGAGTTATAATGTATAAAAATAGTATTTTGCAATAAATCTATCAATTCATTAAGTTCTCGTTGCAGTCGTTTGATACGTTATGAAAAGTAAGCCAAGCTATGCGTCTATAAACTGGAACAACTAATAGGCCTACAAAGAATGCTGGAATATTTCAGAATGGGAAATTCTGTCTTTCACGGCCAATTTCAGTTCCAAGCACGTGATCTTGTCGTTTATAACACCGTTTTTGTTGGGGTAGATCTCCAGCCCCACAATAAACCTTATGCGCTTATAAAACAGCATATAAACGCCTTAACAGCAGCGCGTTAGATTGCAAACTTTCTCCCTGAACTGGTGCACGTCGTCTTTATACTCACCGCTGGCGCTATATTTCTCGTCATTGTTGCCGGAAGAAGACACGGGGCTGCAGCTCACCTCGCCCGGCGGTCCCTCCTCTGTATCCCGGCACTTGTCGGAACCGGTCACCGGAACTGTAGGTTGTTTGGTGGCAGTTCTGTCCACGGAGTGTTCGCTTGTTGGTGTGGTGTCTGCGCTCCCTTGAGCAGTATCGAAAAACTGATCAAAGGATTGCGGTAACACTCCATTCCTACTCACACTGCCCTGGAGACTTGATGTAGGATTGGAGCTGCTGAAGTGATAGACATCACTGGAGTTATTTTTCGTGAATATTTCCCCCAAGGAGGTCGAGCTTGATAGACAGTCCCTATGCACCGTGTCCTCAGTGGGGTAGCAGTGTGACATACCGCCCCTATGGTGGTGCCATTTACTGGAGCTACCAATGCCATGATAGTCTCTGAAAGCTACTTCTCTGACAGACGGAAGCTGTGGCAGAGTTGAGGATGGGTAGGAATATGTCATGGGACAAGAAGACTGACTCTGGTGGGACAAAAAAGGAGGGAGGCTTGAGAAGTCTGTTCCCGAGACGTAATAGGTGCAGCTGCCGGGCAAATACATATTAGACCCAACTGGGACCCGCTCATCAAAATCCATAATGATTCGATCTTGCGTAGCCTGTAGCCTACTCTAATAGTCTACCAAACCTCCCTTCGCATCGTTCCTATGTGCTGCTAGGCTCCAGTCACTTTGAAGCAGATCCGTTGAGCAACAAATTCTAAGACGTGAAGCTGACGTGCAGTTTGTTCTCCATCCATTCCTCAGAGCGCCAGTCATGTGACCAGGGGCAGAACTGGACAGATACGTCTGTTCAACTGATGCGTGGCAATGAGTGAATGCGTTTCTTAATTAAAGTGTGTGATATGAAATCATTTTCCAAATGTATAAGTAACCATACCAAAAAAATGTATTGATATGATTTCAAACACCTTTGAAGTCACGGTAAATCAAGGCCTTGTTGCAGCATGTGCGAATAACCTTTCTTACTAACGACAATCTTGGTGTTAATACTTTTTCAATATGATTTTCATGTGTTATAGTCTCACATCTTTATCTCTGGAACATACATTGGTCAATATGGCGCATATGCTGTTGTATGGACACATAAAGGCATTGTAAAGTGGATGGGTAAAATACCATTTGTATGAAATATATACCAGAACATCATAAAATGCTCTGGATCAATCTATTTCCACAACCACTATGCTTTTTCCACTAATGTATTACGCTAGTAGTAATATTAGCATACAGCATGTGGGCTAAGGCTGCAAGAAGAATACAATTGTATTATACAGAAGCCCATCT
The DNA here is from genome assembly GCF_901001165.1 of Salmo trutta. NCBI lineage: Eukaryota > Metazoa > Chordata > Actinopteri > Salmoniformes > Salmonidae > Salmo > Salmo trutta. The sequence goes on from NW_021822962.1 coordinate 2,916,673, forward strand.
CAATATAGCGCTATATCAATATATTTGTACGTATTTCCATTTCTAACAGTATATAAATGGATAAGCTTTATGCAAATTCAGAATCCGTTTCCGTTTATATTTCCTGTAAGGTCTAGCCGAAGTTAGAATTGTCACTTGTTGACCAAAACAATCTCTCGTGTCTCAATCTCAATCTCTTATGGCTAACAATTTGGTGCAGGGCCGTAGCATAGCAAGACTAGCGTCAGATTGTAATACTATTGTGGGACACTCTGAAAATGAATATTGCGTCCAACATTCCAGGAAATGGGACATCTCTTGGATATTGTAATACACATATAGCCTAAAAGTAAAATAGGGTTAATAATAAACGAAACTATTGCACCTAGTGAGTGTACGATACATGAATGGAATGGCAGCATACGCGCGTAATGCATTCTCTTTCCTATCATCTGCATCAGTGGTCACGTTTTGCGCTAACATCAGTGTTTTAAAATGCAACAATAGAGTTCAGGGTATAGAGCACCAACCAACAAAATCAGCTCGAGTCAGACATGTTTTAAAATGCAACAATAGAGTTCAGGGTATAGAGCACCAACCAACAAAATCAGCTCGAGTCAGACATGTTTTATTGCACTTTGCAGTTGGCTGTGTAGTTGCCATTGTCAGAACAGACATGTGGGGACTGCTGCGGCCGGCGTGCTCACCAGACGACTAGATGGCATTCATGAAGTTCAATGAAACGAGACTCAAAACAAGGCTCCAGGTGAGTACTTAGGCCTGTGCGTAAAATGGACACTGTAATGTCTTGGAATTGTTGGAATGCATGTCATTGTAGGCTACGAAATATTGAATGATTAAATGGTTCGTTAAAGAATACAACTTTATGGCAAAAGCCTAATGGTTGTATTCTCTGTGAGCATGACATGAGTCCCTTAGGCTAATTATATATAGGTTAAAAAGTATTTTAAACCAAGTATGTCGTTTGTTGTATCCCATTCTTTAGATTGCAGTCAGTCTCGTTTTGTGTGCTGCAGAACTCAAGTTCGGGGGAGGAAAAGGGTCACCATTTGAGAGAAAGGGGCCACAAACACCCCTGCCCTGTGCCCCGGATGAAGTTCATTCGTTTATTACCGTGACAAATGTCTCAATGGTTCATTCGCGTTAACTGTTTGATAGGCCTATTGCAGGTTTTCCCAAACTCGGTATGAAACGCCTATAAATTCGAATTAAACGTTGTCAACAAATAAAATAGGATGCTAAACTTTACTTTAGAAAAATAAATGACATGAAAAATATAGCTATTTGATACGAGTTGTTTGTTTTAGCTTTTTTGTTCAGATGTAACATGGCTGATCAACAAATGGGTGGTCACTTTCAAGATGAACACATATACTCCACCAAGCTCATCAACAAGGATATATGCCAAAGATATTGGTGAATTTCTAAAATGTTGCAGTTATTTGACATGTTTAGCTAAATTATGGTGTTTTCGATGACTTTTCCAATCTAGCAGAATGAAATAAGCCTATACCCATAGCCACGAAGGCAGTTTTTAAAATGGAATGGTCTCGTTAAGAACTCGTCAACATGTGAGAGGCAGGTGTTATAGAACAAGTGGTAACTTAGTTATGTATCTTACACGCTCCATTGCCATTGACTTTAAATAGAAAACATTTGTACTTTACCACTACTTGGGTGTGAGCCATTTTCCCACTGGTGCGCCCTCATATTTATGCCATTTAGATGTTGTTTTTCTGCATAGGCGCTATAGGCTTTACTGCCTTTAACGAGCATTTCTTCAGGTTGGGGGGAGTTTAGCCTATATCTCTACGACACAAGTGCCTTGCACTTGGAAATGTGGAACATCACAGCTTAATGTCTCTCTATACTGCCTCTTTACAGTAGATGAGATGGGTGGCGGGAACATTACAGCTTTATGTCTGTCTCTATAATGCCTCTTTAGAAGAGACGGCTGACAGCAGGAGAAGCATAGCACAGAGGAGGAGAAAATAAACATCATAGACCTAATCTCATCTCTAAAGACATCACGATAAAAGAAGACGTACGCCAAGAGATGCTTATATGGAAGATGTACGGCAAGAAGTGCTTATGGAAACGAAAAGGGAGGAACCGAGTATGCTTTAGTTGGCGGTGCCATAAGAACCCTGGATGCATTGGATATGTTGTTGCAACAAGCGGAAGTCCCATCACCACCCTCCTAAAAGTCTCGGATAGTTTAAGGACATACTTGCAGTCAAGAGTCAGGGAAGCAGGATTTTAAAACACTGCTTTGTGTGTGGGACGAACCATTCAACAACACTTAGATATTATTTACTTGAGTTATAAGGTTAGAATCGTTGTAATAATAACGTCATATTTGTAATAACACCATTAACTACAATTCTTTCTTATTATAGACTATTATTATTATTATTATTATTATTACTACAGTTACTATTAGTAAATAGCAGTATAGTTCTTGCAGGCATACTTGTTATTTTATTACCATAACTAATTATAATGATAATGACTATACACTCAGGAAAAAAAGGCAGATTCTAGAACTTAAGGGTTCTTCGGCTGTTCCCATAGGAGAACCCTTCAAATAGAACTATTTTTAGTTCCAGGTAGAGTCCTTTCTATAGAGGGTTCTACCTGGAACCAAAAAGTGTTTCCTATGGGGACAGCCGAAGAAGCCTTTTTTCTAAGAGAGTATTGTGTAGCATTGCATTTGATCATTTGATCGACTGGGGCCTACTTTGAGTAAAACGTCACATTTTAAAAACGGAAATGTGTCTGGACCCGGAGCCATTTAATTGCATGGTGAAGCACCGTTAACGGTCATTACAATAGTTATGTTTTGGGGTTGGTGTTGGAAATTGGACAATAACTAATGTGCTGAATATTCTAACTGAATCCATTGAAAGTCCAGGCTGTAAGGCAACATGTTTAAGCAGTATTCTTTCTATGGGTACTGTACATGTCCAAGGCAAGCATACTGACGTTTACAACAGTTATTTAAACGAGTATGTATATTTGATTCAATTAAATTGATGTGTACGGACTTGCTCACTTGAATGTCAAACTTCAATTGCATGATTTAGAAACATATGAATATGAATAGAACAAGAGTATAACAAGGATGGATTGGAATTCCCATTGCCCCTTTTATTTAAATGATCGTTCTGGTTTTAGAAGATATCTGTATTCCATTGACTGTTCTAGTTATATGTATCTCATGCAGGGAACTGAACAGTCCTCTGCTGGTCTACTATAGACCACCACTATAGACCACTACTATAGACCACACCCAAGTGTACACCGCACTGGAATCACTGGAAGTGTTACACTCAAATTAGCCTTTGGGTGGCAGCAAAAACAGTACAATCATGAATTGTATCCATTAGTGCACACCGTAGCAAAACCTTTTGCAATTGAAAACCTTTCACAATGAAAACGGGTGTTTTTTATTGGACAAGTTCAGGTTAGCCTCTCCCTTTTTCCAGTTTGTTTTCTTCTCTTTGGTTATCAGTGAATAGGACCCAGGTTATATATGTAAGACGCTCCAGTCCAGACTTGCAAAGTCCAGCGCCATAATTTCCCTCGACACCGCACCTATAGTGGGACCTCTCCTTGGTGGGACCTCTCCTTGGTGGGACCTCTCCTTGGTGGGACCTCTCCTTAGTGGGATCTCTCCTTGGTGGGACCTCTCCTTGGTGGGACCTCTCCTTAGTGGGACCTCTCCTTGGTGGGACCTCTCCTTGGTGGGACCTCTCCTTGGTGGGACCTCTCCTTAGTGGGACCTCTCCTTGGTGGGACCTCTCCTTGGTGGGACCTCTCCTTAGTGGGACCTCTCCTTGGTGGGACCTCTACTTGGTGGGACCTCTACTTGGTGGGATCTCTCCTTAGTGGGACCTCTCCTTGGTGGGACCTCTCCTTGGTGGGACCTCTCCTTGGTGGGACCTCTCCTTGGTGGAACCTCTCCTTGGTGGGACCTCTCCTTGGTGGGACCTCTCCTTGGTGGGACATACTGAGTAATGTGGCTGTAGCATAAAGGGACAGTTCAGTGATTTTACATATTTACACATTTGTTTCCTTACCTTGAAAGCAGTCTATGGACAAGTGACTGCAATCCACACTTTTAGAATGCTTTGCCCCAAAAAATCAACTCAATGTTCTAATTTAAAACCAAGTCATTGAGTAACAATCCATTAAAGAGATGATTTGGGCCCTTTTAAACGAGACTGGACACAGTTGTTCCTATTGGTTTAACCTATTGGTTTAACCTATTGGTTTAACCTATTGGTTTAACCTGTTTCCTGGAACTACTATACCTATCCCATGTCATGTTTTAAATATATAGTTGACATCCACGTGATTAGTCCTTGTATTCTACATCATGGGGGTCTTCTGATAGATGGAATGTTGACTTTTAAGCACGCATCACGCACGCATCACGCACGCAACTACACAATATTGTTATTTTTTTGCACACACATTTTGATATGTATGTATTACCATAGAGTTGTCTTTGCATTATGAATGTTTATACCATGGCATTGTTGAATACTCCTTTCTGATTGGCTTGAAGGGCATTCTAGAGCGTGCATTATTTCCCTATAATGCACGATATATTTGGACGGTAGAATTGAATGAGTATATTTGTACATGTTTTGTTTGAGCTGCTTTTGAAAGCAAAAGTCGAATTGAAAACAATATTGTTGAATTCTATTTTCATAATAGCACACTAGGACTGATGGTTTGGTTAGCTAAACTAGGAAGTCTGTTTGTTTGGTTACCACTGCAACTAATGTTACTGTAGCTATCTCGTTAACTTGCTAGCTACTTCAGTGGATGTTGAACACATTTATAGCGGCAAACTAACACATTTCTAGTGGCAAATGTGTTAAACTATAGCCATGGTATAAAAAGGATAATCAACTCGGTGCTCTGTGTTCTCTGGAAAATACTCGCTAGCACGTCGTGTAACACACTTTCCATGTCGTTCATTATTTCCATAGAAGCATAGCCCCTCGTTGATTATCCCTTATATAATGTATAGCTTGTATTTGGTTATTGTTGTAATGTGATGTTTTGCCTGATGAAGACCCTGTTCCGTGGAGACGCGTCCTCCTGTAGCCTGTCGATCTGCTTCTACCATACAGAATAAGGTATGTTTGTAAATAGTTCACAAAAGTGTTAATTGCACGACACAGGCCTGCTTGTCATTTTCTGAGTATAATTTGACGCCAGTCGGTAAAGCTTCAGTTGGAACGTTTGATTTGTCCTCCATCCTTTCAGTCATAGTTAGTGCTGTATATATAATACTGTAAAAAAATTCATTTATATTGCCCATCTTTTGATTTTAGGTATAGTCTATTGATTAAAGGTATAATCTCTGATATTTAACTATTTATTTAATTATATATTTGTTTTTCTGGTCATTTTATCCATAGAACAGCTATACCCTTTTTCTGCTGAATGAATATGAAGTTTTAAATAGTCTAGCCACAATACTTCTTCCCTTCGCGTTTCTGAGCATGTCCAGTTTCCATAGCATTACATTGAAAGTTGTTATAGGCTGATCGGAGATCGGACATATTGAGTAGAATTTTAACGATTGAGCATTTGATCATATATCCACAATAGTTTCTGCCTTCCTTTAAAAGTGATTCAAAAAACGACGGGCGCATCGAAAACCCGTAAATTTCTATATAGGCCCAGGTTGGAGATTCATTAAGGAATCTGTAACAAAACGTAATCAGATGACTAAATATCATGCACGCATTATTGCCAAATATTAGCCACATTTAAATCAGTGCATTAATTCCCATTTGGAGAAGAAAAAAAATACCCACAAGGCAGTACTACCTATAAGTGTCCACGACTGCAGTACATATTTAAAGTTCTCATTTGAGAAGACAAAAAAAAGTGTTTCCCTTTGGAATGTGTTTCACTCTTTGTTTTCTAAAACACACATTGACAGTTTCGCTATTATTGCCATATTAAGGAAAAGCATATAAATATTACGTACATCAAGGTAAGCCTTTACATTTCCTATAGTACTCAATAGTGAATCGTTTCCATTCGGCAACATTTCTCACATGAAGAAATCTTGGATAAAATATCATTCCATGTTTTTCACCTGCATGGGTTAGGCAATGGTCGGAGCCATATATCAATATATACTGTACAAAAATATAAACACAACATGCAACAATTTGAACGATGTTACTGAATTACAGTTCCAGAGTGGCGCAGCGGTCTAAGGCACTGCATCTCAGTACTAGAAGCGTCACTACAGACACCCTGGTTCGAATCCAGGCTGTATCACAACCGGCCGTTATTGGGAGTCCCATAGGGCAGCGCACAATTGGCCCAGCGTCGTCCTGGTTTGGCCGGTGTAGGCCGTCATTGTAAATAAGAATGTGTTCTTAACTGACCTGCCTAGTTAAATAAATAATAATTAATAATAAGGCAATCAGTCAATAAATTCCTTAGGCCCTAATCTATGGATTTCCCATAGGTGGGCCTGGGAGGACATAGGCCTACCCACTGGGAAGACAGGCCCAGCCAATCAGAATGAGTTTTTCCCCACAAAAGGGAATTATTACAGACACAAAAACTCCCCAGTTTCATCAGATGTTCGGGTGGCTGGTCTAAGACGATGAAAACGCCTCATGTGGGGTGACACATGGTCTGCAGTTGTGAGACCAGTTGGACATACTGCCAAATTCTCTAAAATGATGGAGGTGATTTATGGTAGAGAAATGAACATTCAATTCTCTGTCAGCATGTCAATTGCACGCTCCGTCAAAACTTGAGACATCTGTGGCGTGGCGTTGTGTAACAAAACTGCATATTTAAGAGTGGCCTTTTATTGTCCCCAGCACAGTGTGCACCTGTGTAAAGATCATGCTGTTTAATCAGCTCCTTGATATGCCACACCTGTCAGGATGCGTCATCTTGGTAAAGGAGAAATGCTCACTAACAGGGATGTAAACAAATTGGAGAAAAACATTTGAGAGATATAAGCTTTTAGTGTGTATGAAACATTTCTGAGATATTATATTTCAGCTCATGAAACACTTTACATGTTGCGTTTATATTTTCGTTCAGTTTGACCACGGTTAGGCCTACACCTGAACTCATCAAATGCAATGACGCAGATCCGGCAGCAGATGGCAACATTGTCATCTCATCATTATCAGTAAGGCATTTCTCATACAATAGCCTAATGGTATTATAAGGGCTTATTGTTGCAAGCCTCTACAACATTAAAATTATAAAATGGAAAGCTGTTTGACTCGTTTTATCAACGCTAATCATACGTCTAATCGGCGTGTAGCCTACCTAAATTCAAGAAATTAAATTAAAAAGTTAATAAAATGTCCCCGACAAACATTATTACAAAATAAATGCTCATTACTAGTCTGACTTTTAATTTGTCTGAGAAAAAATATGAACAACGTAGTAATGGGGTTTCTCCAACTTTTATTGGGAAGAGCTTATTGGCTATATGTTTGCAGTCAAAAACAGGGGAAACTTTAAATGCAACTGTTCATTAATTGCAATCAGATGTATTTACATTTGTTATAATAGAAAACGAAATACAGCATTTTCAAACAATGATGACTGCGCAGATAACTGTTGCGTGAAACAGAGTTCAGATGATTATTCCTGTATGGGAGAAAAGACGTAGCCTACTCAGACAGAATAAAAACATCTAATCGTTTATAATTAACTGAATATTGACAGAATGCATAGGGTAAATGTAAAGCAATGTACTAATTAATAGCTCAATCCATATGTGATGAGAAATGTTTCAGCTTCTAAAATTAGATTCGTAGGCATAAACGATTTACGGGTTGCGCGCTATAGCGCTCTCACCAACATTTCAATATCAATCAATTCAGGGAATGTATACTCAAATTCAACGAATAATCTCAAACCCTCAATATCAATGCTGCACAATTTTTTTAATCATTAATTCTTACTCTGATGGAGCTAAAATAGAATTGTCCCACACAGATTTGAGTGTTTACGTTTCCAATTACAGGAGGCTATGTTCTTCTGAGTAGATATATCATATTTTAGGTTATGAGTTATTTAGCGTATTGTATTTGTAGAAAATTGTAGAAAATTATAAAAGCTATATGTCCGTCGAATAGAGTATGAGACAGAATATATAAACAAGGAGGAAGTGATTTCCCCATTTCCTTCAAACACAGGACATCGAATGGTTTCAATTAATTACGACAAGAAAACAAAAAAAAGGCCAAGTGGACCTCCAAAAACAGAGCCAACCCATGGCGAGCGAGAAGGAGACGCCTTATATTGTGTAATAAATTATAATATAGTTCATTTTCATTGAACAACCTTCAAGTCTCTTCTTTTTCTGTCTTTTTGTTTCAGTAGTTCCATATACAGCTAACTGGGACTCTTAAATTTGTTGACAACCTTCTTCTCTTTTACTCGCCTGTTCTGAAACCAGATAGTCACTTGTCGCTCTGTCAGGTTTGACTGATCAGATATCCTTCGTCGTTTGTCCTTTGTGATAAATTTATTGGCGGCATACTCCCTTTCCAGTTCTTTCAGCTGTACCTTGGTGTATGGCACGCGCTTCTTCCTCCCACGTCGAATAGAGCTGCCATCCCCTCCAGATACAGTGTCTGTGTGAAGAGCATAAACACATGCTTAATTAACCTAGAACCATCTGGAAAATTGCTAAAATCGTAGTATAGTTTCTAATAACGATGGGATCTGTCGTGTCTATCCACAATTCACATTACGGTGACAAGATGGATGACGGTTTCTTCTAACGAATTATTAATATGCAAATTGTAAAAGGAAAAACAACGCAGGGCGAATGATGGTGTTTCTGCTTTTGATAAACTGAGGTTTATAATGTGGAAATATGCATAAGCTTGTGAAAACATTTAAGAATGTATAGCCTTAATTCCATACCTTGAATGGATGATTTCCATAGATGGTTTGAGTGTGGCTGGTCCTTAGCGCAGTAAACCGGCCCATTCCATCCGTTGGTGATAGCCCATGGCTGATAAGGCTCCACTGGCAGAAGAGGCTCATGCCTGGGCTCGGTGGGTCCGCTGAGGGTGGGTACCACTGGGACGTCCAGATAGCTGGAGACAGGTTGGTAAGGGCTGGAGGAGTAGCCTTGGTAGAAAGCGAATTCCTTCGCCCTGGACCCTGGGAACTCCTCTCCTGAAACGGATGTGTCCATGTATTTGTCCCCATAGGCAGAGGAGGGTTGCGCGCAGGACTTGACGCTGCCGTGTGACATCCTACACGGGTAGTAGCTGCTGCCAAAATATCCATACGGCAAGGACGCATTTGATGAACTTTGGGCTGCGGAACAGGGGCTGCATTGTTTGACAGCTTCGCCCATGCCAGGTACTGGCACCTCGCTCGACGTGTAGGTAGTGCTTGGAGCCAGGGACGTCGGATGCGCCAACAAATTCCTGCACTGATTTGCTGCAAAATTGCCTCCTGTGAACCCCTCCATGTTTTTATTTATCTCATCCAAACCGTTATCATACAGAAACATGACTGGGTCAATCCAGCGCGAATGGAGAAGTAATGACGCTGTCATAGCATGCCCTACATCGAGACAACCTGCTCTTTTAAAAAATCCCCACGACTGAAAAAGAGATACGGAATCTGGGAGAGTAACCGATACTCACGCGCCTGTGTGGACCTAAAGATCGCAAGGTTATTGGGCAAAGCCAGGCACGTGATATGCAAAGGAGCTGATAAACGTCTAGGACTGCAGATAATGCAGCTCCATGCCCCAAAGTGTTTATACTCTAAAACAATATAGCATTTAGGAGGAAAAGGACTACACGTTTTAAACAAGATGAACAGTTTCGAGATATCATACAGATAACCATAGGCCTACACTCCATATAGTTGTTATTCATGAATCTATTGGAATCTGTCTGATGTCATTCTTGGTTTATAGCCTAGCATTTTGCTGAGGAAACATCACATGGATGGAGACTGACATTTAAATACTTTTTGTCAAAATGCTGATAAAAACAGTAGAATGGAGATGCGGTGGACGCAGATTTATGTATGCAGCCGTTACGCATTTACATTTATCAACAGTTATATGGCCAAGGCAGTTTGTACGAAATATGGGTTGATTTAAATTAAATATTTTTTATTTTATTACACCGTGTAAGGAAAATCATTAAACTACCTTCTAATTGACCAGAATGCGCTGAGCTTGGAAACAACATGCTGTTAGATAGGTTTTTTTTTATCCCCCCATTTTTTTATATACACGAAGTAGCATACATTTTGTTTTGGGCTAATAGGAAAATATCAAGGAAGAAGAAACTACATTAAAATGCTTTGGTGGAGAAATATCAGTCATTCAAACTGTAAAGGAAATCAAGAATATTCTGTGCGTAAAAGTCACTGAAATGTAAACCATGCATGCCACGGCAATATTCTGAAACACACTGCTATTCTAGCTGCTGTTCAGTCTCTTATAGGCTTTATAACCTACCGACAGAAAACAGCTAGCACACTATTTGGCAGCGAGCTCTTTTACACATGGGTTAGACTGCTGCAGGCCAAGGACAAGGTCAAGTTGAAAGTTAGTTGCAGTCAGTTGCAGTCCGTCTAGCCAGAGATGTTATTGTCATCCAACTACTGACCGTATGGCGTGAATTCCTTCAGGAGTCCTTCAGGAGAGGTGAGAAAACAAACAACTATATTGTTGAATAAACCCCTTGGTGATCTTTTGTCGATGTTTAAAGAAACCTCTGCGCTTATTCAGTAAATGCGGTAGCATTTCACAGTGACTTGGGGGGGTATGTATTAATTTGTCCATGTGAGCTTTTGGCAAAGTAGTGAGGAAATGATGTAATTGCAGAAACATGCTGAACATAAACATGTAAGGGCATCCGATCGGTTTTCGTGTTTACCGACATGGCATTTATCCAGGGGTAATATCACCTGGGTAAAGACAGGCCTGGCAAACTAGGAACTAAAGCCAATCCATTCGCATTTCAGACGTGGAAAACATTAGCAGACAATAGGAAACTGTGGTTTCAAAGACAAGTTCAACTGCACCATATTTTCATCTCATTAAGAGTGAGAGAAACATTGTGCTGTCCCATGTTTTGTTAGGCATGTGGTAAGAGGCTATCTCAGTTAGGATACAGGTTACGAGAGGAACGAATTGAGCTAATCAATTCGAATCAATGACAAAGTAGCTGTTTGTGAAATTGCATTTTACTTGTGCACAAATATAAAATGTGAAAATTCGGCCTAGAAGAAAAAGAAAAACGGAGCTGGACTATATCTTATTTTAAGTTAGAATGAGAAAAAGACTATAGGTTACAACATCCCCACTTGCTTTGTCTGTGACAGAGAACGAACGACACATTGCACTGCATTTCTTCCATTAGACATAGTTGCGTGGAATATTTGAATAACAATGTATTCGAAATTTTACAAGCAAGAACACCAATACAATAGGCCGAGAATGTGCCTTTTATGGTTGAGGTATTTGCAAGAGAAAATTAGCATTTGGTTGTGATACTGCACCAAAATGGCTTAACCTGTATTCTTCATAGCTATTCAACTGCCCACGTTTTCCCGGAATCACCGTTTCCAATATATATAGCCTGTCCATATATGTTTGAGGACACAAAGTAGACAATTGTGCTTATCTATTGAAATCTGTTTCCACGGTTTCGGTCGATGCTGTTAGCAAGTTATTCTGGAGGGGATGGGGTATAGACCCCTGCTTTAAGCATACTGCTATACTATACTGAAGTGTTTCATTCCAAACCTTGGGCGTATTGTCACCCAACCGAGTGGGCAGGAAATATCACAGCCTGATAATGGCTGCTAGTCACAGTCAGAACTCCTTCCCTTCTCGTCGAATGGAGCCGAGTTCAATGAGGCTGGGCTGTCATGTTAAACCATATGTTAGGCCTATGTTATTTACGCCTATGTTCATGCGGCTGAGAGAATTCAATGGTCGCAGTAGAGACATTAGCGGCCCTACCGCAGACATTGAAAAAGCGTCCTGTAGCTAGTCATAAATAAAGCAATGACGCGATGCTACTACCCACATCGAACATGGACCCCCAGTGCAGTGGTGGAGTGGGCCGGTGTGGGAAACGAGGGGATCTAGCCTATACTCCTATCTGCCATGATGGTCACACACTCAGGCTCTTCTTAGACAAATAATGGCTAGCCACACATTGGCTCTGGGCGGTGAATTTCGCGGTCAACCATACCGTCAGCTTTTCTATGCGGGACCAGTTAGAGGATATGTTAATACGCCATGTCGAGGCACCTTATCGTTTCTTATTTGGTAAGCTACTTTAATAAACTGGTAACATCAGCGTGGACATATAGCGCACACAGTAGAAAGAGGCGATACATTGGACCTATAGCGTTAACAAATAATATCTGGGTTCTTGTGTAAATGCATTCATCACAAGGCGGATAGATCAAGAGGAGATGGTAATCGAGGGTCAAGTAATTTTCAAAGACGCTTTTGACCCGCTGAAATATGAAAAAGGGTCCATAACCTCATAATCGAATGCGGTAGGCTATATAACTTTATAGAAATTCGAGAGGAAATCAACGATGTGCAAGTATCTACTACCACATATCTACAACACAAAATCTGTGTTCGTGTGTGTATAGTGCGTGTGTTATCCTGTGTGTGTGCGCGTCTCTTCAGTAGGGCTTCATAGGTGTATTTTTCGTTTCACAAAACAAAACACATAGGCTCAGATGATGGTAGAAGTAAATTAAGACCTTTTAATAATTAAAATGTGAAATCTATTGTTGGGAAAAATATGATATATTTTGAGGAATTTGAATACTTTAGGAATAATAGTAGTAGCCTTGCACGAGCAGGAACTGCCCATAGGACTGCTCATCTCCTGTTTCTGTAGCGCGAGACAGCTTGTACAAGTACACCCCCTGGACAGGATGCTAGTCTATCCCAGGGCCTTACCCCCAATCTATCTCCTTAACGCGGAGTGCCAAGCAGAGACCCATTGGGTCACATTTTTACAGTCTTTGGTATGACTCGGCCCGGGATCGAACTCCCAACCTGCCAATCTCAGGTCCGACACTAACCACAAGGCCACTGAGGAATAAATAGGCCCACTAGAAAATAGGCCTAATACTAGAAATACTGTTTCGCGAATGATATAGACCTTAACAACAACGCCGAATCAGTATACCTCATTTTATGCATAGTTATTAGAACGTAGTTTTTTTTCTTCAAATAAATTGATGGTCTATTTAAGAACTGAGTTCAGAATGTGACTAAAACGTGTAGATCAGTGGCCGGTGTAGATGGTAATGTACACGTTTTGTTCAATCCAATCAACCGGTTTGAACTGCATTTCTTAAATATGATTGTATTGTTTATTATTTGGCTGTGGCTCATTAAGGATTTCTCTTAATTGTAGCAACCCACTATTTAGATGTTAATTGGCCAATAGCCTACTAGCTATAACTTGTCTGAGTATGACCCTTTAGAAGTTATAGAAATAAAATGTTCGTTAAGGGTACATTTTGAAATAGAAACATTTCAGAAATAATAGGCTATACAACCTTTTACAAAAATATTTTTAGTTAAGTCTAACACGTGAATATCAAACAGTGACGTTCTATGCAAATTGAATAAATACAATTATTAAACTAATAACACAACTACTAACTTTAACATCATTATTAAACCATTAATCATAATTATTATTATATTTGACGTCCAAATTGGCATTAATGTTGAAGTAGCGGTAATAGAACTAAAAGAATCAGCGAATGACGCGTCCTGTCTGATGAGCGTTGCGGAATTAAATTAAATTAAACAATACAGGCTTCTGCTTACTGACTAGTGTGTGTAGCTCGTTCGATAATACAAATACAATGACGTGAAGATACACCTTACGCCTCGTGCCAATTTATAGGAGAGATAGTGAGATTATATTGAAAAATGCATGTATTCCTCAGAATCTTGTTTTATTCCATTGAACAAAATCTCTAGAAAGGAAGCTAATATCACATTAAAATCCTTTAGCCTATTTCGTTTTTAAAAAGACTGGATCACCTGCTTAGTTTATAAATAGCGTATGTCATATACTGTAATTTTCAATGAGTGGACAGCCATTATTCATCCCTGCTAGTCAGAATTTGTGCTGGCATGGGATTTAATTCACCAACAGCAACACACATAAAATAGTGCTGAATTATTTGTGGAGACAAACCTGGTAAATAATGACCTTGATGCCTAACACTTGGGAGCAAAATCCTTACATTTCCCTAAAAGTCAGTCGCTTCCATAACCTCTGTATGAAAGTAGAATTTGAACAAAAAAACACAAACTTCAGAATATGCAGAGGGGGAAGAGGTGTCAGTGAGGTTGGCTGCTGGTCGGTAGACTACAACCTACAGAGGGGGAAGAGGTGTCAGTGAGGTTGGCTGCTGGTCGGTAGACTACAACCTACAGAGGCGGAAGAGGTGTCAGTGAGGTTGGCTGCTGGTCGGTAGACTACAACCTACAGAGGCGGAAGAGGTGTCAGTGAGGTTGGCTGCTGGTCGGTAGACTACAACCTACAGAGGCGGAAGAGGTGTCAGTGAGGTTGGCTGCTGGTCGGTAGACTACAACCTACAGAGGTGGAAGAGGTGTCAGTGAGGTTGGCTGCTGGTCGGTAGACTACAACCTACAGAGGTGGAAGAGGTGTCAGTGAGGTTGGCTGCTGGTCGGTAGACTACAACCTACAGAGGCGGAAGAGGTGTCAGTGAGGTTGGCTGCTGGTCGGTAGACTACAACCTACAGAGGTGGAAGAGGTGTCAGTGAGGTTGGCTGCTGGTCGGTAGACTACAACCTACAGAGGGGAAGAGGTGTCAGTGAGGTTGGCTGCTGGTCGGTAGACTACAACCTACAGAGGCGAAGAGGTGTCAGTGAGGTTGGCTGCTGGTCGGTAGACTACAACCTACAGAGGCGGAAGAGGTGTCAGTGAGGTTGGCTGCTGGTCGGTAGACTACAACCTACAGAGGCGGAAGAGGTGTCAGTGAGGTTGGCTGCTGGTCGGTAGACTACAACCTACAGAGGTGGAAGAGGTGTCAGTGAGGTTGGCTGCTGGTCGGTAGACTACAACCTACAGAGGTGGAAGAGGTGTCAGTGAGGTTGGCTGCTGGTCGGTAGACTACAACCTACAGAGGCGGAAGAGGTGTCAGTGAGGTTGGCTGCTGGTCGGTAGACTACAACCTACAGAGGTGGAAGAGGTGTCAGTGAGGTTGGCTGCTGGTCGGTAGACTACAACCTACAGAGGCGGAAGAGGTGTCAGTGAGGTTGGCTGCTGGTCGGTAGACTACAACCTACAGAGGCGGAAGAGGTGTCAGTGAGGTTGGCTGCTGGTCGGTAGACTACAACCTACAGAGGCGGAAGAGGTGTCAGTGAGGTTGGCTGCTGGTCGGTAGACTACAACCTACAGAGGGGGAAGAGGTGTCAGTGAGGTTGGCTGCTGGTCGGTAGACTACAACCTACAGAGGCGGAAGAGGTGTCAGTGAGGTTGGCTGCTGGTCGGTAGACTACAACCTACAGAGGTGGAAGAGGACACACTCCTATTCAAGATCACACCATTTCAATTCCCTTTTCTCTAACTGCACTGCATTTGTAGTCACAGTAGATTGAATGCACATCTACCAATATTTTTTAAATAAGAGTAAAGTCCACGACACGTACCAGTGACCCCCGAAGATAAACAAGCAGTAGGTCTATGGGGTGAGGGTGCAACCAGCAACATCCAATTTGCTCTGCCTCTTCCTGAGACAGTGGTTTCATCTCAGATTGGACCCTATTCCTATTACCTGTGACCAGGGCCAATAGGGCTCTGGGGAATATGGTGCCATCTGGGACAGACACACTCTGTAGAACTCCCAGGCTCTGTAGCTAACCCAGAAACACCCAGAAGGACCTTTCACTTTGGCCTGTCTGGCCTGGTTGCTCTGCTCTATAGGATCTAGGACCAAAGTGGTGCTCTGTTTGTAATAGCTGCCAAGCAGATAACACAGCACTTAGTCTCCAGTGCTTAATGGACTTTTTATGGGCTAGTCTTGTGATCGTGTGACCTATGGCATCCTGGCCTCTGTGTCTCTTGGTAAACTAGATCAGAAACATGCTGCTCTCTCCTTTTGTCTTGGGAGAGCGAGAGAGAGTGAAAGAGAATCCTACAGTTTTTCTATTTCCATCAGAAAGCAAGGACCTCCTTGTTGACCATTTCACCCCTTAACTGAAGAGCCACTTCAACCTACAGAGTTTTACTGTATCCTGGAAGCACTTCCATTCTTGCTTCTATAAGTTCTGTTTTTCTGACACGCTTTGGAAGGCCTCTCCTACCTCAGGGTTAACGCAGTGTTATATTGGCAAACTTTATAGGAAACATCTACATTGAGTGTACAAAACATTATGAACACCTGCTCTTTCCATGACACACTGACCAGGTGAAAGCTATGATCAATTATTGATTCCACTTGTTAAATCCACTTCAAATCAGTGTAGATGAAGGGGAGGCGACAGGTTAAAGAATCATTTTTAAGCTATGAGACAACTGACATGAATTGTGTATGTATGAGTGCCATTCAGAGGGTGAATGGTCAAGACTAAAGATTTAAGTGCCTTTGAACAGGGTATGGTAGTACATGCCAGGTGCACTGGTTTGTGTCAAGAACTGCAACACTGCTGGGTTTTTCCACACCCAACAGTTTCCCGTGTGTATCAAGAACAGTCAATCCAGCCAATCTGACAACTTCGTAAAGCATTGGAGTCACGGGCCAGAATCCCTGTGGACCGCTGGGCACCTTGTAGTCCGTGCCTCAACGAATTGAGGCTGTTCTGAGTATTAGGAAGCTGTTCATAATGTTTGGTATACTCAGTGTATAAGAACCACTATTGAATTCTATAGGCTTACTACACAACCACCTTCAGCCAGTCACCTGCACTCTGGCTCACGCCTCGTCTGGTTGGCTGGTTGCATAAGGCAGCAATAGAGGAGCTCCACTTCTGGTCTTTGGCCATCTTCTCCTCTGTATGTACAGCACATTGCATGCTCATTTTGCTTGACCTATAGGAAGAAGCTATACTGTAACAGCCAGTCACAGTTCCTGTGCATGCAGAATTCACACGCGCTTATGTTAAATCAGGGCCAGGTGTATTATTTAGTTCACAATGTAGCAAAAACATTTAGCAACAAAAACAAGCATTTCTTACTGGATAAATTCTGGTAATTTCCTCCCCATTTCAGCCATTTGTTTCGGTTCATAGTGAATACACCCCAGTTTACACTCTTATTTCCCCAAAAGAAAAGCAGTCACCTACAGACATGAATGAAAGTATGTGGGACAGCTTAATAAACACCTCAGACATCTTTGATATAATACATATTTGTACTGTAATGCAAACTTTATAAAGTGCTTACCCTCTAACGAGGAGCTTAATAAAATATAGAATGATGCAATTATCTAGATCAGGCACCTTGTCTTCCTCCTGCTAACAGACAGTACAGACACCCGTGCTAGGCTTTAGAGTAGTGGGTCAAAAAGCAATCCAATATCACTGGAAGGAAACATACCTATAATCTCTCACCTTTTATTAAACATTGAAACACATACAAATACACCGGAACATTCTATCCCTCCCCATGTCAAGATTAAATAAACCCCACCACAGGAAGAGAAAAACAAATCAATGATCAACAGTGACGTTGCAGTGAGGTGAGTGGCGACTAGAACTAAGAATCATCTGAAGTCTCAGTGGTCTATTGTTGACGAGTGAGTGTGGTCGTTAACAAGTATAACGCGGGTCATTTCCTTGACAACGCCTGGGTCTGCTTTCCATGACGACGTGTGCTAAGGTAGCACCGATATCGTCATGGTGATAGCTGTAGTGGTTAGTCAGCCTACTGAGTGACAGTGACTTTGGAGAGCCTCCCCACACCTCAAAACATCCACTGTCTTCTAGCCTAGCCATCTAAAACATTAAAAGAAAGCTACTTTAACAAAAGGCAGGATCACAGAGGCAACACGACTCCCATCTTACAGACACAGTGTAGTCTAGTACTGTGCTGAGATGATCTGTCACATCACGGCTGGCTGTGGTCTCTTGGCTTTGACCCAATACACACGTCTTGACAAGTCCTGGGGAGGGGGGCAAACCGACACACCAACTACATGGTAGTAGTCTTGTATGGAATAGACCCTGGTGAAGCTATGGATGGGGGGGAGGTACTGTTCCCCCGCCCCTATTGGCCCTCCTTGTCCTCATCCTCCCGCAGGAACTGGAAGACAGAGGAGAAGTCTTTGCCGGCGTAGCCCCGAGCACACATCATGCGGTATATCTGGTGGGCCAGGGAGCCCAGAGGGACAGGGGTCTTGGTGTTGGTGGCTGTAGTCTGGGCTAGTCCCAGGTCCTGAAGAGGAGAAACACTCATTAGCTCTCTGTCATCACCGCTTGTTGTACACAGCACAGTTAAAACATGTCAATCTCTTTCAAGTTACATGAAAGTTAATGTCTGTCAATAGTATTAAGTAAAATAAAGTCACAGGAAATTAAAGAGCCCCTGAAGAATCAGCTTCTGTGACACTCAAACATTTGTGTACTAAACGTCGAGAGAGAGAGAGAGAGGGAGTAAACGAGACCCACCTTGGCCATGAGTTGGGTCCCGAAGCCTCCCTGGTAGTTGTTTCCAGAGGGGACTCCCTCCATGACACCAGGTACAGGGTTGTAGGTGTCACTGGACCAGCAGCGGCCTGAACTCATGTTCAGGATCTTAGCCAGTAGCTTAGGGTCCAGACCTAGTCTGCCAGGGGCCAAATCACAAGCATTAAAACAAACAAAACATTTGACAAGTTTAAGGTGGGTTACTGTTTACCGTGTGGCATTTCTCTGATTGCTGGTTAGTCATAACTACAAGTAAAGGACGAGTCAGAGACAACATGTAGACAGTTGAAAGAGTAGCAGCTTATAAAAAACAAAAGGAGCTTTTCCATTGGATAGTTCCTTTGCGTGACTATAGTGGTAGTGTTACAGATCTGTACGATACTCATAGCATGGTTCTGTTCAACAAGCGTTAAGTGCAACAAGACATTTTGTTGGAGATGCGTTCTCTGCTGTGAATGTATTAGGAATACTCAACCGGATGCCAAGGTTCATGGTCTCAGAGGTCCCGATCATGCCAATCGCCAGCAGCATATTGTTGCAGATTTTGGCTGCCTGTAACAAACAGTCTCCTGGTTACATCCCATGTCGTTTTGGAATAATCCTCCCTAATGCTGCTAGTAGGAATGTAATGTGTGTATCCCCAATGGCACCCTATTCCTAAAGTGTTTTAACCTTTGACCAAGGCCTCGGGACAGGTAGCCTAGCGTTAAGAGCATTGGGTCAGTAACAAAAGGTCGCTGGTTTGAATCCCTGCACCGACTTGGTGAAAAGGCACTTAACACTAATTTCTCCTGTAGATTGCTCTGGAGAAGAGCGTCTGCTAAATGACCCCCCCCCCCCCAAAAAAAACATATAAATAAATAAAAGAGACACAGGTCATGTAAATGTGTATGTACTACCTGTCCAGTGCCGACGCCCCACAGTACACCACGTTGGCTCCCATACAGGTGAGCAGCTCCTGGCCGCAGTAAACTCCTCCTCTACCCACTCCCCCCACCATGAAGGTCAGCTTCCCTGAGCTGGCCCCCCCCACCTGGAGAAGAGGGTGAGATGCACATCCTAAACTTGAAATATCTGATGAAGTGGAACGTTGTACATTGGGTACATAGCACCGCCAGACAGCACACTTCTAAAACATGGTGGTTTCATTACAAGTATGTCAGTCACTGCTGTTGCTTCTCAAACTGTTATGAGGAATCACAGAAAGATTGATGCAAATCTACAGAGCACTTTACTAAACACAGCTTGTTCCCTTTCAAACACCCACCCTTCTCTCACCAAGTTTGGCTGAAAATAATTCCACATAAATCAAGTGAAATGAAAAATGCAAGCCCTAGGCTTGGTGAGATTTCCATAGCAAGTTTCATACTCAGTCAAACAGAAGTTGTGGGAAGTAAAGTGACCTAAACATATTTAGACAAAATGAGTGGCACAAAAAGCTGGCTGAGAGAAAGAGATGTCTCAAATCCCATGACAAATGTGGGGTAACCAGTTAAAAAAATTATTAAAAAAGAAAGTGGGGAGATTTTCTTAAGCATAAAAACTCAAGCGACACAGCCCCAAAATGCGTAGATAAAATGCAACCCTTT
>NW_021822962.1:2937470-2967470 GCF_901001165.1 Salmo trutta
CAACAGACTCTGATTCACTGTGTGTGTGTGTGAGCTCCCTGAGGATACCAACAGACTCTGATTCACTGTGTGTGTGTGTGAGCTCCCTGAGGATACCAACGACTCTGATTCACTGTGTGTGTGTGTGTGAGCTCCCTGAGGATACCAACAGACTCTGATTCACTGTGTGTGTGTGTGTGTGTGTGAGCTCCCTGAGGATACCAACGACTCTGATTTACTGTGTGTGTGTTGTGTGTGTGTGTGTGTGTGTGTGTGTGAGCTCCCTGAGGATACCAATGGACTCTGATTCACTGTGTGTGTGAGCTCCCTGAGGATACCAACGGACTCTGATTCACTGTGTATGTGTGTGCTCCCTGAGGATACCAACAGACTCTGATTCACTGTGTGTGTGTGTGAGCTCCCTGAGGATAACAACAGACTCTGATTCACTGTGTGTGTGTGTGTGTGTGAGCTCCCTGAGGATACCAACGGACTTTGATTCACTGTGTGTGTGTGTGTGTGTGAGCTCCCTGAGGATACCAACGGACTCTGATTCACTGTGTGTGTGTGTGTGAGCTCCCTGAGGATACCAACGGACTCTGATTCACTGTTGTGTGTGAGCTCCCTGAGGATACCACAGACTCTGATTCACTGTGTGTGTGAGCTCCCTGAGGATACCAACGGACTCTGATTCACTGTGTGTGTGTGTGAGCTCCCTGAGGATACCAACAGACTCTGATTCACTGTGTGTGTGTGTGCTCCCTGAGGATACCAACAGACTCTGATTCACTGTGTGTGTGTGTGTGTGTGCTCCCTGAGGATACCAACAGACTCTGATTCACAGTGTGTGTGTGTGTGTGTGAGCTCCCTGAGGATACCAACGGACTTTGATTCACTGTGTATGTGTGTGTGTGTGAGCTCCCTGAGGATACCAACGGACTCTGATTCACTGTGTGTGTGTGAGCTCCCTGAGGATACCAACGGACTCTGATTCACTGTGTGTGTGTGTGAGCTCCCTGAGGATACCAACAGACTCTGATTCACTGTGTGTGTGAGCTCCCTGAGGATACCAACAGACTCTGATTCACTGTGTGTGCGAGCTCCCTGAGGATACAACAGACTCTGATTCACTATGTGTGTGTGAGCTCCCTGAGGATACCAACGGACTCTGATTCACTGTGTGTGTGAGCTCCCTGAGGATACCAACAGACTCTGATTCACTGTGTGTGTGTGAGCTCCCTGAGGATACCAACAGACTCTGATTCATTGGTGTGTGTGTGTGAGCTCCCTGAGGATTACCAACAGACTCTGATTCACTGTGTGTGTGTGGTGTGTGTGTGAGCTCCCTGAGGATACCAACAGACTCTGATTCACTGTGTGTGTGTGTGTGTGTGAGCTCCCTGAGGATACCAACGGACTCTGATTCACTGTGATGTGTGTGTGTGGTGTGAGCTCCCTGAGGATACCAACGGACTCTGATTCACTGTGTTGTGTGAGCTCCCTGAGGATACCAACGGACTCTGATTCACTGTGGTGTGGGAGCTCCCTGTGATACAACGGACTCTGATTCACTGTGTGTGTGTGAGCTCCCTGAGGATACCAACAGACTCTGATTCACTGTGTGTGTGTGAGCTCCCTGAGGATACCAACGGACTCTGATTCACTGTGTGTGTGGAGCTCCCTGAGGATACCAACAGACTCTGATTCACTGTGTGTGTGTGAGCTCCCTGAGGATACCAACAGACTCTGATTCACTGTGTGTGTGAGCTCCCTGAGGATACCAAACGGACTCTGATTCACTGTGTGTGTGTGAGCTCCCTGAGGATACCAACAGACTCTGATTCACTGTGTGTGTGAGCTCCCTGAGATACCAACGGACTCTGATTCACTGTGTGTGTGTGTGTGAGCTCCCTGAGGATACCAACAGACTCTGATTCACTGTGTGTGTGTGTGTGTGAGCTCCCTGAGGGATACCAACGGACTCTGATTCACTGTGTGTGTGTGAGCTCCCTGAGGATACCAACAGACTCTGATTCACTGTGTTTGTGTGAGCTCCCTGAGGATACCAACAGACTCTGATTCACTGTGTGTGTGTGAGCTCCCTGAGGATACCAACAGACTCTGATTCACTGTGTGTGTGTGAGCTCCCTGAGGATACCAAACGGACTCTGATTCACTGTGTGTGTGTGAGCTCCCTGAGGATACCAACAGACTCTGATTCACTGTGTGTGTGAGCTCCCTGAGGATACCAACGGACTCTGATTCACTGTGTGTGTGTGAGCTCCCTGAGGATACCAACAGACTCTGATTCACTGTGTGTGTGTGAGCTCCCTGAGGATACCAACGGACTCTGATTCACTGTGTGTGTGTGAGCTCCCTGAGGATACCAACAGACTCTGATTCACTGTGTGTGTGTGAGCTCCCTGAGGATACCAACAGACTCTGATTCACTGTGTGTGTGAGCTCCCTGAGGATACCAACGGACTCTGATTCACTGTGTGTGTGTGAGCTCCCTGAGGATACCAACAGACTCTGATTCACTGTGTGTGTGAGCTCCCTGAGGATACCAACGGACTCTGATTCACTGTGTGTGTGTGTGTGAGCTCCCTGAGGATACCAACAGACTCTGATTCACTGTGTGTGTGTGTGTGAGCTCCCTGAGGATACCAACGGACTCTGATTCCCTGTGTGTGTGTGAGCTCCCTGAGGATACCAACAGACTCTGATTCACTGTGTTTGTGTGAGCTCCCTGAGGATACCAACAGACTCTGATTCACTGTGTGTGTGTGAGCTCCCTGAGGATACCAACAGACTCTGATTCACTGTGTGTGTGTGAGCTCCCTGAGGATACCAACGGACTCTGATTCACTGTGTGTGTGTGAGCTCCCTGAGGATACCAACGGACTCTGATTCACTGTGTGTGTTTGAGCTCCTGAGGATACCAACAGACTCTGATTCACTGTGTGTGTGAGCTCCCTGAGGATACCAAAAGACTCTGATCACTGTGTGTGTGAGCTCCCTGAGGATAACCAACAGACTCTGATTCACTGTGTGTGTTAGCTCCTGAGGATACCAACAGACTCTGATTCTCACTGTGTGTGTGAGCTCCCCTGAGGATACCAACGGACTCTGATTCACTGTGTGTGTGTGTGTGTGTGTGTGAGCTCCCTGAGGATACCAACGGACTCTGATTCACTGTGTGTGTGTGAGCTCCCTAGATACCAACAGACTCTGATTCACTGTGTGTGTGAGCTCCCTGATGATACCAACGGACTCTGATTCACTGTGTGTGTGTGAGCTCCATGAGGATACCAACAGACTCTGATTCACTGTGTGTGTTGTGTAGCTCCCTGAGGTATACACACAGACTCTGATTCACGTGTGTGTGAGCTCCTGAGGATACCAACGACTCTGATTCACTGTGTGTGTGTGAGCTCCCTGAGGATACCAACAGACTCTGATTCACTGTGTGTGTGAGCTCCCTGAGGATACCAACGGACTCTGATTCACTGTGTGGTGTGTGTGAGCTCCCTGAGGATACCAACAGACTCTGATTCACTGTGTGTGTGTGTGAGCTCCCTGAGGATACCAACGACTCTGATTCACTGTGTGTGTTGTGAGCTCCCTGAGGATACCAACAGACTCTGATTCACTGTGTGTGTGTGAGCTCCCTGAGGATACCAACAGACTCTGATTCACTGTGTTTGTGTGAGCTCCCTGAGGATACCACAGACTCTCTGATTCACTGTGGGTGTGTGAGCTCCCTGAGGATACCAACGGACTCTGGATTCACTGTGTGTGTGTGAGCTCCCTGAGGATACCAACGGACTCTGATTCACTGTGTGTGTTGAGCTCCCTGAGGATACCAACAGGACTCTGATTCACTGTGTGTGTGAGCTCCCTGAGGATACCAACAGACTCTGATTCACTGTGTGTGTGAGCATCACCTGAGGATACCAACAGACTCTGATTCACTGTGTGTATTGTGAGCTCCGGAGGATACCAACGACTCTGATTTCACTGGTGTGTGGAGCTCCCTGATGATACCAACATAGCATCCTGATTCACTGTGTGGTGTGTGAGCTCCCTGAGGATACCAACAGACTCCTTGATTCACTGTGTGTGTGTGTGAGTCTCCTGAGGATACCAAACAGACTCTGTATTCAACTGTGTGTGTGTTGTGAGGTGGCTCCCTGAGGATCCAAGCAGACACGGAGTCACTGTGTGTGTGGGTGGTGTGTTGAGCTCCCTGAGGGATACAACGGGACTCTGATTCACTGTGTGTGTGTGTGTGTGTGTGTGAGCTCCTGAGGATACCACGACTCTGATTCACTGTGTGTGTGTGAGCTCCCTGAGGATACCACAAACGGACTCTGATTCACTGTGTTGTGTGTGTTTGTGTGTGTGTGGTGTGAGCTCCCTGAGGATTCCAACGGACTACTGATTCACTGTGTGTGTGTGAGCTCCCTGAGGATACCAACAGACTCTGATTCACTGTGTGTGTGAGCTCCCTGATGATACCAACGGACTCTGATTCACTGTGTGGTTGTGTAGAGCTCCCTGAGGATATCCAACAGACTCTGATTCACTGTGCTGTGTGGAGCTCCCTGAGGATACCAACGGACTCTGATTCACTGTGTGTGTGTGAGCTCCCTGAGGATACCAACAGACTCTGATTCACTGTGTGTGTGTGAGCTCCCTGAGGATATCAACAGACTCTTATTCCTGTGTGTGTCTGTAGCTCCCTGAGGATAACAACAGACTCTGATTCACTGTTGATGTGCTGTGTGTGTGAGCTCCCTGAGGATACCAACGGACTTTGATTCACTGTTGTTGTGGTGTGTGTGTGTGTGTGAGCTCCGCTGAGGATACCAACGGACTCTGATTCACTGTGTGTTGTGTGTGTGAGCTCCCTGAGGATACCAACGGACTCTGATTCACTGGTGTGTGTGAGCTCCCTGAGGATACCAACAGGACTCTGATTCACTGTGTTTGTGAGCTCCCTGAGGATACCAACGGACTCTGATTCACTGTGTGTGTGTGTGAGCTCCCTGAGGATAACCAACAGACTCTGATTCACTGTGTGTGTGTGTGAGCTCCCTGAGGATACCAACAGACTCTGATTCACTGTGTGTGTGTGTGCTCCCTGAGGATACCAACAGACTCTGATTCACTGTGTGGTGTTGTGTGTGTGTGTGTGTGTGTGCTCCCTGAGGATACCAACAGACTCTGATTCACTGTGTGTGTGTGTGTGTGTGAGCTCCCTGAGGATACCAACGGACTTTGATTCACTGTGTATGTGTGTGTGTGTGAGCTCCCTGAGGATACCAACGGACTCTGATTCACTGTGTGTTGTGAGCTCCCTGAGGATACCAACGGACTCTGATTCACTGTGGTGTGTGAGCTCCCTGAGGATACCAACAGACTGCTGATTCACTGTGTGTGTGAGCTCCCTGAGGATACCAACAGACTCTGATTCACTGGTGTGTGTGTGAGCTCCCTGAGGATACCAACAGACTCTGATTCACTGTTGTGTGTGTGAGCTCCCTGAGGATACCAACGGACTCTGATTCACTGTGTGTGATGAGCTCCCTGAGGATACCAACAGACTCTGATTCACTGTGTGTGTGTGAGCTCCATGAGGATACCAACAGACTCTGATTCATTGTGTGTGTGTGTGAGCTCCCCTGAGGATACCACAGACTCTGATTCACTGTGTGTGTGTGTGTGTGTGTGAGCTCCCTGGGATACCAACAGACTCTGATTCACTGTGTGTGTGTGTGTGTGTGAGCTCCCTGAGGATACCAACGGACTCTGATTCACTGTGTGTGTGGTGGTGTGTGAGCTCCCTGAGGATACCAAACGGACTCTGATTCACTGTGTGTGTGTGAGCTCCTGAGGATACCAACGACCTCTGATTCACTGTGTGTGTGTGTGTGTGTGTGTTGTGAGCTCCCTGAGGATACCAACGGACTCTGATTCACTGTGTGTGTGTGAGCTCCCTGAAGGATACCAACAGACTCTGATTCACTGTTGTGTGAGCTCCCTGATGATACCAACGGACTCTGATTCACTGTGTGTGTGTGAGCTCCCTGAGGATACCAACAGACTCTGATTCACTGTGTGTGTGTGAGCTCCCTGAGGATACCACGGACTCTGATTCACTGTGTGTGTGTGAGCTCCCTGAGGATACCAACAGACTCTGATTCACTGTGTGTGAGCTCCCTGAGGGATACCAACAGACTCTGATTCACTGTGTGTGTGAGCTCCCTGAGGATACCAACGGACTCTGATTCACTGTGTGTGTGTGAGCTCCCTGAGGATACCAACAGACTCTGATTCACTGTGTGTGTGAGCTCCCTGAGGATACCAACGGACCTCTGATTCACTGTGTGGTGTGTGTGTGAGCTCCCTGAGGATACCAACGACTCTGATTCACTGTGTGTGTGTGTGTGTGAGCTCCCTGAGGATACCAACGGACTCTGATTCACTGTGTGTTGTGGTGTGTGTGTGTGTGAGCTCCCTGAGGATACCAACGGACTCTGATTCACTGTGTGTGTGTGACCTCCCTGAGGATACCAACAGACTCTGATTCACTGTGTTTGTGTGAGCTCCTTGAGGATACCAACAGACTCTGATTCACTGTGTGTGTGTGAGCTCCCTGAGGATACCAACAGACTCTGATTCACTGTGTGCGTGTGAGCTCCCTGAGGATACCAACGGACTCTGATTCACTGTGTGTGTGTGAGCTCCCTGAGGATACCAACGGACTCTGATTCACTGTGTGTGTTTGAGCTCCCTGAGGATACCAACAGACTCTGATTCACTGTGTGTGTGAGCTCCCTGAGGATACCACAGACTCTGATTCACTGTGTGTGCGAGCTCCCTGAGGATACCAAACAGACTCTGATTCACTGTGTGTGTGTGAGCTCCCTGAGGATACCAACAGACTCTGATTCACTGTGTGTGTGAGCTCCCTGAGGATACCAACAGACTCTGATTCACTGTGTGTGTGTGAGCTCCCTGAGGATACCAACAGACTCTGATTCACTGTGTGTGTGTGTGAGCTCCCTGAGGATACCAACAGACTGATTCACTGTGTGTGTGTGTGTGTGTGAGCTCCCTGAGGATACCAACAGACTCTGATTCACTGTGTGTGTGTGTGTGTGAGCTCCCTGAGGATACCAACGGACTCTGATTCACTGTGTGTGTGTGTGTGTGTGAGCTCCCTGAGGATACCAACGGACTCTGATTCACTGTGTGTGTGTGAGCTCCCTGAGGATACCAACGGACTCTGATTCACTGTGTGTGTGTGTGTGTGTGTGTGTGTGAGCTCCCTGAGGATACCAACGGACTCTGATTCACTGTGTGTGTGTGAGCTCCCTGAGGATACCAACAGACTCTGATTCACTGTGTGTGTGAGCTCCCTGATGATACCAACGGACTCTGATTCACTGTGTGTGTGTGAGCTCCCTGAGGATACCAACAGACTCTGATTCACTGTGTGTGTGTGAGCTCCCTGAGGATACCAACGGACTCTGATTCACTGTGTGTGTGTGAGCTCCCTGAGGATACCAACAGACTCTGATTCACTGTGTGTGTGTGAGCTCCCTGAGGATACCAACAGACTCTGATTCACTGTGTTTGTGTGAGCTCCCTGAGGATACCAACGGACTCTGATTCACTGTGTGTGTGTGAGCTCCCTGAGGATACCAACAGACTCTGATTCACTGTGTGTGTGAGCTCCCTGAGGATACCAACGGACTCTGATTCACTGTGTGTGTGTGTGTGAGCTCCCTGAGGATACCAACGGACTCTGATTCACTGTGTGTGTTTGAGCTCCCTGAGGATACCAACAGACTCTGATTCACTGTGTGTGTGAGCTCCCTGAGGATACCAACAGACTCTGATTCACTGTGTGTGCGAGCTCCCTGAGGATACCAACAGACTCTGATTCACTGTGTGTGTGTGAGCTCCCTGAGGATACCAACGGACTCTGATTCACTGTGTGTGTGAGCTCCCTGAGGATACCAACAGACTCTGATTCACTGTGTGTGTGTGAGCTCCCTGAGGATACCAACAGACTCTGATTCACTGTGTGTGTGTGTGAGCTCCCTGAGGATACCAACAGACTCTGATTCACTGTGTGTGTGTGTGTGTGTGAGCTCCCTGAGGATACCAACAGACTCTGATTCACTGTGTGTGTGTGTGTGTGAGCTCCCTGAGGATACCAACGGACTCTGATTCACTGTGTGTGTGTGTGTGTGTGTGTGAGCTCCCTGAGGATACCAACGGACTCTGATTCACTGTGTGTGTGTGAGCTCCCTGAGGATACCAACGGACTCTGATTCACTGTGTGTGTGTGTGTGTGTGTGTGTGTGTGTGTGAGCTCCCTGAGGATACCAACGGACTCTGATTCACTGTGTGTGTGTGAGCTCCCTGAGGATACCAACAGACTCTGATTCACTGTGTGTGTGAGCTCCCTGATGATACCAACGGACTCTGATTCACTGTGTGTGTGTGAGCTCCCTGAGGATACCAACAGACTCTGATTCACTGTGTGTGTGTGTGTGAGCTCCCTGAGGATACCAACGGACTCTGATTCACTGTGTGTGTGTGAGCTCCCTGAGGATACCAACAGACTCTGATTCACTGTGTGTGTGTGAGCTCCCTGAGGATATCAACAGACTCTTATTCCCTGTGTGTGTGAGCTCCCTGAGGATACCAACGGACTCTGATTCACTGTGTGTGTGTGAGCTCCCTGAGGATACCAACAGACTCTGATTCACTGTGTGTGTGAGCTCCCTGAGGATACCAACGGACTCTGATTCACTGTGTGTGTGTGTGTGTGTGTGTGTGAGCTCCCTGAGGATACCAACAGACTCTGATTCACTGTGTGTGTGTGTGTGTGAGCTCCCTGAGGATACCAACGGACTCTGATTCACTGTGTGTGTGTGTGTGTGTGTGGTGTGTGAGCTCCCTGAGGATACCAACGGACTCTGATTCACTGTGTGTGTGTGAGCTCCCTGAGGATACCAACAGACTCTGATTCACTGTGTGTGTGTGAGCTCCCTGAGGATACCAACAGACTCAGATTCACTGTGTGTGTGTGAGCTCCCTGAGGATACCAACAGACTCTGATTCACTGTGTGTGTGTGAGCTCCCTGAGGATACCAACGGACTCTGATTCACTGTGTGTGTGTGAGCTCCCTGAGGATACCAACGGACTCTGATTCACTGTGTGTGTGTGAGCTCCCTGAGGATACCAACAGACTCTGATTCACTGTGTGTGTGAGCTCCCTGAGGATACCAACAGACTCTGATTCACTGTGTGTGTGAGCTCCCTGAGGATACCAACAGACTCTGATTCACTGTGTGTGTGTGAGCTCCCTGAGGATACCAACGGACTCTGATTCACTGTGTGTGTGAGCTCCCTGAGGATACCAACGGACTCTGATTCACTGTGTGTGTGTGAGGTCCCTGAGGATACCAACGGACTCTGATTCACTGTGTGTGTGTGAGCTCCCTGAGGATACCAACGGACTCTGATTCACTGTGTGTGTGTGTGTGTGAGCTCCCTGAGAATACCAACGGACTCTGATTCACTGTGTGTGTGTGTGAGCTCCCTGAGGATACCAACAGACTCTGATTCACTGTGTGTGTGAGCTCCCTGAGGATACCAACGGACTCTGATTCACTGTGTGTGTGTGTGTGTGTGAGCTCCCTGAGGATACCAACAGACTCTGATTCACTGTGTGTGTGTGTGTGTGTGTGAGCTCCCTGAGGATACCAACAGACTCTGATTCACTGTGTGTGTGTGTGTGTGAGCTCCCTGATGATACCAACGGACTCTGATTCACTGTGTGTGTGTGTGTGTGTGTGTGAGCTCCCTGAGGATACCAACAGACTCTGATTCACTGTGTGTGTGTGTGTGTGAGCTCCCTGAGGATACCAACGGACTTTGATTCACTGTGTTTGTGTGTGTGTGTGTGTGAGCTCTTCAGGATAACAACTGACTCTGAACAGAAGGAGAGGTGTTTACAACTAACAATCCCTTCAGTCTAATCTTGTAATCAGTTGTTGTCTCAACACTCAGCTTGATAAGTAGGAGTTGGAGCTGTCAACACTAAGCATCCATATTGTAACAGTTAGGAGTAGAAAACAGTGCTGAACCTGTTACTCTGTAACAACTAAGGAGATGTTGTGATGATACCCACTCACCATTACAGAGGGGCTAAACAAGCAGTGAGTGGGACAACACCTGTTGTATTGGGACTAAGGCCAGCAGATTATAAAATGCTATTATAATCATATAGCCTGTTCTCACTAGATAATAATGCCAATGATGATGATCAGGGTTGTAAAATTCTGGTAACTTTTACAAAGTTCCCAGGTTTTTCCAGAAATCACAGTTTAGATTCCTAGAATTAGGAGGGAATATGCATAAAATCCAGAATCATCTGGAATCTGGAATCCTCTGACAAGTTAGTGGAATTTTGTAAACCTGATGATGCTGATGTGGGAGGGAGGGTGTGTCATCATGCACGTCATCATGCATGTCCCACACCCACCTGTAGGGGACCAGAGAGGTTTATGAGCCCAGTGGAGGGTTCTGGGACGCAGCGGGACTCAGCGTGAATGTTGCTCAGACGCTCTCTCAGTTCAGAGTTCTGGGCTATAGCCTGGATGGAACAACAAACAACCAGCGTTCTGTTTCAGCACACAGCCACACACACAATGCTGGGACGTATTCATTAGTGCACACCGTAGAAAAACCTTTTGCAACAGAAAAAGAAAAACACAAGTGTTTCTTATTGGACACATCCCTCCGTGTTGCAGTCTGTTATCTTCTGTTTGGTGCATAGTGAATATGACCCTGGACACCAAAACACCACTTATCTCTACTGATTGGTACGGTTCATACTTTTTCTATTTTCCTAATCAAACATTTTCTATCAAACATTTTCCGCATTACTTGTGTTTCTGTCAATTCAAAAATATAAATGTTTGAAATGTGATTCTGCACAAATACAGCCAACCACTTATAGATTGTGTGAATGGGTTGATCATGTACTGAAAACAGGTGCTGTTTGAACACAGAGCTGTGGGGAAGATGTGATGAGGTGCCTACAGATATCTCCCCAATACGCCCTGAGAAGACCCAAACAAGATGAGATCTGCCTCATCAGTAGTAGGAGTGCTCTAGAGATATCTCCCCAATACGCCCTGAGAAGAACCAAACAAGATGAGATCTGCCTCATCAGTAGTAAGAGTGCTCTAGAGATATCTCCCCAATAAGCCCTGAGAAGACCCAAACAAGATGAGATCTGCCTCATCAGTAGTAAGAGTGCTCTAGAGATATCTCCCCAATAAGCCCTGAGAAGACCCAAACAAGATGAGATCTGCCTCATCAGTAGTAGGAGTGCTCTAGAGATATCTCCCCAATAAGCCCTGAGAAGACCCACACAAGATGAGATCTGCCTCATCAGTAGTAAGAGTGCTCTAGAGATATCTCCCCAATAAGCCCTGAGAAGACCCAAACAAGATGAGATCTGCCTCATCAGTAGTAAGAGTGCTCTAGAGATATCTCCCCAATAAGCCCTGAGAAGACCCACACAAGATGAGATCTGCCTCATCAGTAGTAGGAGTGCTCTAGAGATATCTCCCCAATAAGCCCTGAGAAGACCCAAACAAGATGAGATCTGCCTCATCAGTAGTAGGAGTGCTCTAGAGATATCTCCCCAATAAGCCCTGAGAAGAACCAAACAAGATGAGATCTGCCTCATCAGTAGTAGGAGTGCTTAAGAACAGAGGTGTCTTTCAAGAGTGACTTAGAGAGGCAAGACATCGAAGAAAATACAATGTCACTTCCAGACATTGATATGCCATTAGGGCTGGAGGTCATGGATGAAGACCGTCATGAATAAATGAAATAACCGTCATAACCGTTTAAAAAAACGAACAGCTGACTGAAGACGAGATGACCAGGCACTCTTGTGGTTGAGTCTGTTTCTGCGCTAACTTTATGTAACTTTCTGTTGCTCCTTGCTGAAACAAGCAAGGTGTTTTAGCAAAGTCTTCAGTTGCCTTGGCAACACCTCCCTCTCTGCAGCAACAGCACACATAGAAATATAATGAATAGAATGGGCTTGGAACCTCTAACCCTCTAAGCCCCGCCCCCCTTGTTTATTGTTGCAACCTCGGACATTTTCCCTGCAAGACCAATTCCCCATTCAACCACTGGTGAAATGCCCTCACAAAGATCTCCAACTGTGTTTCTAATACACAATGAAATGAAACACAGACTAACCCTTGCTAATCAGGAAACTCTTGGGTTTGTTGTGGTGGACTGTCATTACAATTGCTTCACGGAAACGCGGTACAATTATTTTTCTAGTGTAGCTAGCCACTGAATGTAGGGAAGTCAAATGTTCAGGCAGCTGCACAGTCACTATGGAAACTAGTCTAGAGCGCATGGTTAAATTGTGTTTAGTAGCATTTTTAAACTCTCTCCATGGTTAAAGATAGTGAGAAATATATGTCATTGTTATAAACATCTGTGAGTGTGCTTCATACAGTATACTATGGCTATGACTGGTTGTCATCTAACGTCAGGTAGATGTAGGATACCAAAGTTCCTTGAGGTTTGTCTGTTAGAAGAGCGCAAATGGTGCAATGTCGCCACTGCTATTGTCCCAGTTCCATTGATTTCAATTCAATATCAATGTGAGTGATTCATTTGCGCAAGCTATTGATTACAGTAGATCAAGCTAATCAATTTGTGTCTTGAGTGACAGCTTGGTAAATATTGGTGCATGAGCAGTTTATAAGGCACTAATTTAGCAAAATACAAATCATCTGAATACAAGTGTGACACGTGTGTGTCGGGAGTAACTTTTATGTATTGATCTTCAAAATATCATGACTTATTTCAGCAAACTGATAATCCAAGAAAGAAGAGGAGTAGGCAGCCAGTACGTTGCATAAACCTTAGTCAACTATTACCAGAAATAAATACAAAAGAACAGCATATTTATTATGAATTTCAACATCTAAAACTGGTGTTTCAACAGGATTCTACTGTATCAGGTAAAAACGACTGAATGAGCCAAAAAACGTGATATGATTTATTGATTTTGATGATATTGGTTAAATTGTGAAAATAATGTTTATCCTGGCTACTGAATGTCTCTGAATTCACTGTCAGCATGCAGTCAAAGCTATCACCACTTTTGGAGCTACCTAGTACTCTCAAATCGTATCCTGATGTTGACAGCAGATGGGAGATGTATTCATAACATTGCTGACATAGCTAGCTAACATACACTACCGTGCAAAAGTTTGGGGTCACTTAAAAATGTCCTTGATTTTGAAAGAAAAGCACATTTTTTGTCCATTAAAATAACATCAAATAGATCAGAAATACAGTGTAGACATTGTTAATGTTGTAAATGACTATTGTAGCTGGATTTGTTATTGAATATCTACATAGGCGTACAGAGGTCCATTATTATTATTATTATTACTTTATTTAACCAGGGAGGCCAGTAGAGAACAAGTTCTCATTTACAACTGCGACCTGGCCAAGATAAAGCAAAGCAGTGCGACAAAAACAACACAGTTACACATGGGATAGACAAATGTACAGTCAATAACACAATAGAAAAATCGATATACCGTGTGTGCAAATGTAGTAAGATTAGGGAGATAAGGCAATAAATAGGCCATAGTGGCGAAATAATTACAATTTAGCATTAACACTGGAGTGATAGATGTGCAAACGATGATGTGCAAGTAGAGATACTGGGGTGCAAAAGAGCAAAACAAATAAAAATAACAATATGGGGATGAGGTAGTTGGGTGGGCTATTTACAGATGGGCTGTATACAGGTGCAGTGATCGGTAAGCTGCTCTGACAGCTGATGCTTATAGTTAGTGAGGGAGATATAAGTCTCCAGCTTTAGCTTTTGTCTAGTTTGAGAAACAGACGCCTCACAAGTCCTCAACTGGCAGCTTCATTAAATAGTACCCGCAAAACACCAGTCTCAACGTCAACAGTGAAGGGGCGACTCCGGGATGCTGGCCTTCTAGGCAGAGTTCCTCTGTCCAGTGTCTGTGTTCTTTTGCCCATCTTAATCGTTTTATTGGCCAGTCTGAGATATGGCTTCTTCTTTGCAACTCTCCCTAGAAGGCCAGCATCCCGGAGTCGCCTCTTCACTGTTGACGTTGAGACTGGTGTTTTGCGGGTACTATTTAAATGAAGCTGCCAGTTGAGGACTTGTGAGGCATCTGTTTCTCAAACTAGACACTCTAATGTACTTGTCCTCTTGCTCAGTTGTGCACCAGGGCCTCACACTCCTCTTTCTATTCTGGTTAGAGCCAGTTTGCGCTGTTCTGTGAAAGAAGTGGTACACAGCGTTGTATGAGATCTTCAGTTTCTTGGCAATTTCTCGCATGGAATAGCCTTCACCCACAAATGCCTTCATCCAGCTGGAAACAGCAGAAGAATCTGCCGTTTCCAGCTACAATAGTCATTTACAATATTAACAATGTCTACACTGTATTTCTGATCAATTTTATTTTATTTTAATGGTAAAAAAAAATACTTTTCATTTAAAAATAAGGACATTTCTAAGTGACCCAAACTTCTGAACGTTAGTATACATCTAGAGAAAACAAGTTGTATTAAGTGGCTAGCTAGCTAGCGTCAGAGTAAGTTGGTTTAGGCCTCGTTTTCAGAGTCATTTTTAGTAAGCAGAGAGCGTGGGCAGGAAGTGCTGACAGGAAGGCCCTAATCTCACACACACCCATGAAGAAGTTTCACTTAAACTCACCAACGGAGCACAGAGGAGGATGAACATTGAGAGAAATAAAGGACGTTGAATATCCCCAGGTCAGACTAGTTAGGAGAGACCTAAAAGGAGGAGTCAGGTAACCACAGTGATAGGGGGCTCGGATCATTATGAGATAATGCTCATATCATTTGGTATTGGAACCCACACCCTCTTCGGGGGTTAGGGGCTACTTGCGTCACGACTCGCTTGAGCCTGGGGCGGGGAGGAGCCTGTGCTTTAAGAAAGGGTAAGGAAAAATGTGTGGTTAGTGGTTGACTGAAAAAAGCCCCTTTAAGACTGAAAAATCCCCTTAAAGGGTTAAGAGCGGGATTGCAGATGCAGGTGCAAGATCTTGTAGAGGGACAAAAAAAACACAACTAATATAAAATATACTGCGTCAGTAAAATGTATATAGTATGTATAAGCTGGAAGTAGAAGCCTAAATGTTGTTGTACATTAGTATACTCCAATTAGGGGAGTGGTGGTAGGGTTAGGGGACTGGTACTGTATGTATTTATTTCAATACATACAGTACCAGTCTAAAGTTTAGACACTCATTCCAGGGTTTTTCTTTATTTTTACTATTTTCCACATTGTAGAATAATAGTGAAGACATTACAACTATGAAATATCACATATGGAATCATGTAGTAACCAAAATAGTGTTAAACAAATCAAAATAGATTTTATATTTCAGACTCTTCAAACTAGCCACCCTTGAATGAGTAGGTGTGTCCAAACTTTTGACTGGTACAATATATATTTTGCAGAGGCGTCAGAAAAACCACAAGAGATTTTTTTAGCCGATGAGTACTGGCCAGAGGGGCGTTGCTACGGCCACAGATGCAAGTGTTAACCATAAATACGTAATTACACTCTTAGGAAAAAAGGTGCTCTCTAGAACCTAAAATGTTTCTTCGGCTGTCCCCATAGGAGAACCCTTTAAAAAAAAAGTTTGGTTCCAGGTAGAACTCTTTTGGGTTCCATGAAGAACCCTTTCCACAGAAGGAATCATTAAGGTTACCTTATTGCTAAAAGTTTTAAGTAGCTGTTAGAGTTTTGAATCACTAACTGACTTGCCTAGTTAAATAAAGGTTACAAAATTCTGTTTATAGAGTAGTTGTAGAAGGTCAGAGATCATGCTTCTTGTTATTAAATGCTGTGCTTCTCATAGGGATTTAGATAAGGGCAGTGGAGGTATCTAATCCATGGTCCATTTTAGCTTATCATAATTGCTTGTGTGATTATTGATTTGTGATATTGACTGATATTGATGGATTGAGCTGGGATTTTATGCCTGTTTTGGGAATTTTGAATAAACTTGCTTTATTGTTCTGAAACCTGTGTCATCAAGGAGTCATACAAGTGCATGTCGTTTTTCTCTAGGTTTTAAATGGAAGCATCTGGTTTATTAGTCAATTGGGAATCTGAGTTACTGGAGTAAAGGGCCCTTGAGGCTAGACTAGTAGCACTGAGTGCATTGGGAAGGAGTCATAGGAGGGGTGATTCTGGGCGGAGTCAACACAGGAAATAGGGGCCTCTTATCGTATTGTGGTCTACGGTGGAAGCTCTGGCCTGGACGATCCTGAGAAGGCGCCAGGTGGAACGGGAGTGAGGCAGCATAAACACTAGGCTCTGAGGATAGCCCACTTTACTGTAGGGCCTTACTGTTGAGGTTGAGGAACAGTTCCTAGCTGTAAACTAGCTCAGTGGTAAGGCAGAGCGGCATCCGTCAGGTCTGGAGGATTAATAACAAGGAATAACTGATTGCTATAGGTAGACAGGTTCGAGTTGAGTTGTTAATCCTGTAGAGGTGGTATTTTAGCTTGACACAACGTTTCGTGGTCAATGAGACTGAGAGCTAGCTAGATAATCAACTGAGCTAGCAAACAATGTAACAAAAGTATAAATTCTTATTAGAAAAATACTTAATTAACAGGCTCTGCATTTCAGGAATCACAGTAGCAAGTACCCCTGGTGCACTGTTAAATTATTTTGCCATTTATTTTTTTAAGAAAACTCAGTTTTTGTCATAGACTTCAATGGCTTGAATGCGATTTGATTTCAACATGAGGTTGTCCAAGGAGTCGGGACTCGACGACAGTTGCCATCCATTGGAGCGATGTGGCTAACTGATGTGGCTAACTGATGTGGCTAACTGATGTGGCTAACTGATCTGGCTCATGATAGGCAGGGCAAAGCCATTTTGGTGATTTCTGGTATATAATCAAAATAAATACATCTCAGCAGTTTTTACCTGATTAAGCACAATACCATTGGAAATAAATACTGAAAGTCAATTTATAGTCGTAAAAATGACGTTGAACATGATGCTGTCGCTGCTTCCTGTTGACAAGACATTTTGATAAATAGCCCAGTCAAAACAGTTTTAACGTATCCAAATCAATAACCAATATGCAGAAACAGTTTGTGATATAATGAAAACCTAAACATAGAATGTACTATCTACCATACATGTGCAACAATAGTAATCAAATTACTGGTATATTTTATAAACTGCACCTTATAAACTGCACACACACCAAAAACCCTGTCGTTTTGACAAGTGGCAATAAATCCCTGATATCGATTAGGGGGAAATCAGGTTGTACGCGCTGTTGAAACTAACACAACTAAAGAAACACCTGGAATCTGGAGATATTTAGTACACCACTGGTTACAGAACGACCAGCAGAAGACAGTCAGCTACACTGATGCGGTTTGATTTGGGGGTCGTCAAAACGGAAAGAGAAACGCAACACTTATTTGTCAGTCACTCATATCGATATGACGTTGAAATCAATTGCGCGAGAGGGAGAGATGAGGTTGCACAAAAAACACAATCTGGGAATAATGTGTACATCACTGGTTAGAGGGCAATTTGTAGAAGATAGCTAGCTACATTTTGAAGTGTTGCATTTTGATGGGTGGGTTGCCAACGGGGTAAGTGTAACACAACCCTTGTTTTGGTTAATCCCTTCCATCGATATCACGCTGAAATCAATAGAACCAGGGGTGTAACGCTGTTTTAACTAACACTATTAAAGGCCACACGGACATTTGGAATAACCTATACATGGTTGACTAGATGAGAACTTGCATAAGGCTTATATCTATATTTTAGAATGCCGGATGTAGATTTTTTTGGAGGCAGCCATCACGAAAAAGGGAACAAACCACTTTTCAGTTAGTTAACTTAAAATGATACTTCTGGATTTTGGTAATGAAGCCCTTTATCTACTTCCCCAGAGTCAGGTCAACTCTTGGATAACCTTTTAATGTCTGCGTGCAGTTTAAAGGAAGTTGCTACTGTATAAAACCAAAGATATTGATCCATTTCAAGCAATCTGTCACGCCCTGGCCATAGAGAGAGTTTTGTTCTCTATTTTGGTTCGGCCAGGGTGTGACTAGGGTGGGCATTCTATGTTCCGTTTTCTATGTTTTGTGTATTTCGTTGTTTTGGCCGGGTATGGCTCTCAATCAGGGACAGCTGTCTATCGTTGTCTCTGATTGGGAGCCATACTTAGGTAGCCTTTTCCCACAGGGTGTTGTGGGTAGTTGTTTTCTGTCTTGTGTTTTTCACCTGACAGAGCTGTTGCGCTTTGTTCCACTTTGTTTTTGATTCAGTGTTCAGAACTAATAAACATGATGAACACGTACCACGCTGCACCTTGGTCCTCTCCTTGCAACAACCGTTACACAATCAATCTTATGTCATCGTGATGACTATAAACTTTTATACTAACATCAGCAATCTGAGGTAAAAAGGATGTGTAATTCCACTCAATTTTATGGGGTGAAAATGCAAGCGTGTGTAAGGTAGTAACACAAACTGTCCACATTAGAGAAATACACTGCTCAAAATAATAAAGGGAACACTAAAACAACACAATGTAACTCCAAGTCAATCACACTTCTGTGAAATCAAACTGTCCACTTAGGAAGCAACACTGATTGACAATACATTTCACATGCTGATGTGCAAATGGAATAGACAACAGGTGGAAATTATAGGCAATAAGCAAGACACCCCCAATAAAGGAGTGGTTCTGCAGGTGGAGACCACAGACCACTTCTCAGTTCCTATGCTTCCTGGCTGATGTTTTGGTCACTTTTGAATGCTGGCGGTGCTTTCACTCTAGTGGTAGCATGAGACGGAGTCTACAACCCACACAAGTGGCTCAGGTAGTGCAGCTCATCCAGGATGGCACATCAATGCAAGCTGTGGCAAGAAGGTTTGCTGTGTCTGTCAGCGTAGTGTCCAGAGCATGGAGGTGCTACCAGGAGACAGGCCAGTACATCAGGAGACGTGGAGGAGGCCGTAGGGGGGCAACAACCCAGCAGCAGGATCGCTACCTCCGCCTTTGTGCAAGGAGGAGCAGGAGGAGCACTGCCAGAGCCCTGCAAAATGACCTCCAGCAGGCCACAAATGTGCATGTGTCTGCTCAAACGGTCAGAAACAGACTCCATGAGGGTGGTATGAGGGCCCGACGTCCACAGATGGGGGTTGTGCTTACAGCCCTACACCGTGCAGGTCGTTTGGCATTTGCCAGAGAACTCCAAGATTGGCAAATTCGCCACTGGCGCCCTGTGCTCTTCACAGATGAAAGCAGGTTCACACTGAGCATGTGACAGACGTGACAGAGTCTGGAGACGCCGTGGAGAACGTTCTGCTGCCTGCAACATCCTCCAGCATGACCAGTTTGGCGGTGGGTGAGTCATGGTGTGGGGTGACATTTCTTTGGGGGGCCGCACAGCCCTCCATGTGCTCGCCAGAGGTAGCCTGACTGCCATTAGGTACCGAGATGAGATCCTCAGACCCCTTGTGAGACCATATGCTGGTGCGGTTGGCCCTGGGTTCCTCCTAATGCAAGACAATGCTAGACCTCATGTGGCTGGAGTGTGTCAGCAGTTCCTGCAAGAAGAAGGCATTGATGCTATGGATTGGTCCGCCCGTTCCCCAGACCTGAAACCAATTGAGCACATCAGGGACATCATGTCTCGCTCCATCCACCAACGCCACGTTGCACCACAGACTGTCTAGGAGTTGGTGGATGCTTTAGTCCAGGTCTGGGAGGAGATCCCTCAGGAGACCATCCGCCACCTCATCAGGAGCATGCCCAGGCGTTGTAGGGAGGTCATACAGGCACGTGGAGGCCACACACACTACTGAGCCTCATTTTGACTTGTTTTAAGGACATTACATCAAAGTTGGATCAGCCTCTAGTGTGGTTTTCCACTTTAATTTTGAGTGTGACTCCAAATCCAGACCTCCATGGGTTGATAAATTGGATTTCCATTGAATATTTTTGTGTGATTTTGTTGTCAGCACATTCAACTATGTAAAGAAAAAAGTATTTAATAAGATTATTTCTTTCATTCAGATCTAGGATGTGTTGTTTAAGTGTTCCCTTTATTTTTTTGAGCAGCATATATAATCATTTTACATGGCAAAATAATTCAACATGTCAACTTCAGATGATGATATATGTTGCCCACTCACAAACTATTGCAACAATGACATCTATTTCTCACTTATTTGACCATTTAGAGTTTAAAAATACTCTGAAACACAGTTTTACTGGAAGCTCTAGAACAGAGACTCCATAGAGTCTGTGTAGCAGCCTGATCGTTTGGCGGCCCTTCTAATATTTTCTAATGCCAGTTGAGTTGAATCCTGCTTTTACTTCCTACTCTTACGTCCTGCTTTGGTCCTATGGTACACTCGCAATGGCTGCCAGTCCACCCATTATGCCATCGCTGACTTGACTGGGGAACCCCGCTCTATTCATTCTATATCTATAGTAGCACATGCAGCCAGGAGCGGAGGAGAGGAGAGGAGGGAGGGAAGGCTGTAAAAGAAGGAGGGAAGGCTGGAAAGAGGGAGGGAAGGAGGAAGGGAAGGCTGTAAAAGAAGGAGGGAAGGATGGAAAGAAGGAGGGAAGGCTGTAAAAGAGGGAGGGAAGGAGGGAGGGAAGGATGGAAAGAGGGAGGGAAGAAGGGAGGAAAGGCTGTAAAAGAGGGAGGGAAAGAGGGAGGGAAGGCTGTAAAAGAGGGAGGGAAAGAGGGAGGGAAGGATGGAAAGAGGGAGGGAAAAAGGGAGGGAAGGCTGTAAAAGAGGGAGGGAAGGATGGAAAGAGGGAGGGAAGGAGGGAAGGAAGGAGGGAGGGAAGGCTGTAAAAGAGGGAGGGAAGGCTGTAAAAGAGGGAGGGAAAGAGGGAGGGAAGGATGGAAAGAGGGAGGGAAAGAGGGAGGAAAGGCTGTAAAAGAGGGAGGGAAAGAGGGAGGGAAGGCTGTAAAAGAGGGAGGGAAAGAGGGAGGGAAGGATGGAAAGAGGGAGGGAAAAAGGGAGGGAAGGCTGTAAAAGAGGGAGGGAAGGATGGAAAGAGGGAGGGAAGGAGGGAAGGAAGGAGGGAGGGAAGGCTGTAAAAGAGGGAGGGAAGGCTGTAAAAGAGGGAGGGAAAGAGGGAGGGAAGGCTGTAAAAGAGGGAGGGAAAGAGGGAGGGAAGGCTGTAAAAGAGGGAGGGAAGGAGGGAGGCTCTGACTACAGGACTGACTGTGAGACTGTGTGTGTTCAGGTGGGTACACACAGCCAGTAATCCCCCGTAACAGGCTTGTCAGCAGACACTGGTGTGGCGTCAGTATTCACCCTTGATAACTGGTGTGGGAGGACAGGCTACCAGGGTACAATAGCAAGTCAAAAGGAGAGACA
This sequence comes from Salmo trutta, assembly GCF_901001165.1. Taxonomy (NCBI): domain Eukaryota; kingdom Metazoa; phylum Chordata; class Actinopteri; order Salmoniformes; family Salmonidae; genus Salmo; species Salmo trutta. The sequence continues at coordinate 2,958,996 of NW_021822962.1, forward strand.
CGTCTATTCTCCCTGACTGAAGACCTACAGTGCCGTGACAGAGTGAGAGGAGTGGGAGGGGATCTTACCGAGGACAGAGCGTTCTTCAGACCCATAATCCCTGGGGAGGTAGGGGGGCATGTGTCTTGGTGGTCCAGCACCTGTTTTAACTTCTCCTTCTCAGAGGTGAGAGCGCTCAGGGCTGACTTCATGGTGGCATGCACTGAGAGAGAGAGAGAGAGAGAGAGAGAGAGAGAGAGAGAGAGAGAGAGAGAGAGAGCGAGTGATAAGGGGGCAGAGAGAGAGAGAGAGCGAAAGAGAGAGCGAGAAAGAGAGCGAAAGAGAGAGAGATAAAGATAATTAATCCTTTAACAACAATTAGTTAGGTTTCAATAATTCTGTGTAAGGCCTCAGAGGTTGTCTCCTCCATTAATAACTGAGAAGCTACAGTGTAGAAGTCTGGGGTTCCTGCTCAGCTGAGGGAGCATCTGATTGAGATCTTTTACCCCCTGAGTCTCAATCAGAGGTTATCACTGCCCTCCTGTCATTCACATCAACACTCTCTATCAGTTGTGTTTTGGCACAGATACACATAGAGTTTCTATTAGCATGCCAGAAGCCTGCTGCCCTATTGCACACTATGATTACACCACTGATGGCCTGCTGTAATAACTGCTAATGGAATGCTTCAGAGTCAATCAGCACCTCGCCGCCTCATCTCTGTTCAATGGGCTATTTTCATATTAGCATTTTTAGACAATGTTACTATGTTAATATGTAATTCAGGGAGATGAGTCGACAGCGTCCATTTCCTATTTTAGCCCAATTTAAATTGTCAACCTGACGATCTCTGAAGAATTGCATACGCTACATGGCCAAAAGTATGTGGACACCTGCTCGTCGAACATCTCATTCTACTGGGAAGGCTTTCCACTAGATGTTGGAACATTGCTGCGGGGACATGCTTCCATTCAGCCACAAGCGTATGTGGGCGTCCACATACTTTTGGCCATGTAGTGTATATAATGCTATTACACAAAATGCGAGGGGCGGCATACTAAATCAAAAACAAAGCGTCTCCTATTAAGATCTATTGGGTGTCCGTGACAGAGGACTTGTACATTCTCATGTCTGTTAAGTCTCTGTGTTGTTGGGTTTAGGACCCCAGGAAGACTAGCTGTCATCATGTCTGTTATGTCTCTGTGTTGTTGGGTTTAGGACCCCAGGAAGACTAGCTGTCATCATGTCTGTTACGTCTCTGTGCTGTTGGGTTTAGGACCCCAGGAAGACTAACTGTCATCATGTCTGTTATGTCTCTGTGTTGTTGGGTTTAGAACCCCAGGAAGACTAGCTGTCATCATGTCTGTTATGTCTCTGTGTTGTTGGGTTTAGAACCCCAGGAAGACTAGCTGTCCTCATGTCTGTTATGTCTCTGTGTTGTTGGGTTTAGAACCCCAGGAAGACTAGCTGTCATCATGTCTGTTATGTCTCTGTGTTGTTGGGTTTAGAACCCCAGGAAGACTAGCTGTCATCATGTCTGCTATGTCTCTGTGTTGTTGGGTTTAGGACCCCAGGAAGACTAGCTGTCATCATGTCTGTTATGTCTCTGTGTTGTTGGGTTTAGGACCCCAGGAAGACTAGCTGTCATCATGTCTGTTATGTCTCTGTGTTGTTGGGTTTAGAACCCCAGGAAGACTAGCTGTCATCATGTCTGTTATGTCTCTGTGTTGTTGGGTTTAGAACCCCAGGAAGACTAGCTGTCATCATGTCTGTTATGTCTCTGTGTTGTTGGGTTTAGGACCCCAGGAAGACTAGCTGTCATCATGTCTGTTATGTCTCTGTGTTGTTGGGTTTAGAACCCCAGGAAGACTAGCTGTCATCATGTCTGTTATGTCTCTGTCTTAGAACCCCAGGAAGACTAGCTGTCATCATGTCTGTTACGTCTCTGTGTTGTTGGGTTTAGGACCCCAGGAAGACTAGCTGTCCTCATGTCTGTTATGTCTCTGTGTTGTTGGGTTTAGGACCCCAGGAAGACTAACTGTCATCATGTCTGTTATGTCTCTGTGTTGTTGGGTTTAGGACCCCAGGAAGACTAGCTGTCATCATGTCTGTTATGTCTCTGTGTTGTTGGGTTTAGGACCCCAGGAAGACTAGCTGTCATCATGTCTGTTACGTCTCTGTGCTGTTGGGTTTAGGACCCCAGGAAGACTAACTGTCATCATGTCTGTTATGTCTCTGTGTTGTTGGGTTTAGAACCCCAGGAAGACTAGCTGTCATCATGTCTGTTATGTCTCTGTGTTGTTGGGTTTAGAACCCCAGGAAGACTAGCTGTCCTCATGTCTGTTATGTCTCTGTGTTGTTGGGTTTAGAACCCCAGGAAGACTAGCTGTCATCATGTCTGTTATGTCTCTGTGTTGTTGGGTTTAGAACCCCAGGAAGACTAGCTGTCATCATGTCTGTTATGTCTCTGTGTTGTTGGGTTTAGAACCCCAGGAAGACTAGCTGTCATCATGTCTGTTATGTCTCTGTGTTGTTGGGTTTAGGACCCCAGGAAGACTAGCTGTCATCATGTCTGTTATGTCTCTGTGTTGTTGGGTTTAGAACCCCAGGAAGACTAGCTGTCATCATGTCTGTTATGTCTCTGTGTTGTTGGGTTTAGAACCCCAGGAAGACTAGCTGTCATCATGTCTGTTATGTCTCTGTGTTGTTGGGTTTAGAACCCCAGGAAGACTAGCTGTCATCATGTCTGTTATGTCTCTGTCTTAGAACCCCAGGAAGACTAGCTGTCATCATGTCTGTTACGTCTCTGTGTTGTTGGGTTTAGGACCCCAGGAAGACTAGCTGTCCTCATGTCTGTTATGTCTCTGTGTTGTTGGGTTTAGGACCCCAGGAAGACTAACTGTCATCATGTCTGTTATGTCTCTGTGTTGTTGGGTTTAGGACCCCAGGAAGACTAGCTGTCATCATGTCTGTTATGTCTCTGTGTTGTTGGGTTTAGGACCCCAGGAAGACTAGCTGTCGTCATGGCATCAGCTAATGGGAATCCGAATAAAGATGACAGATGAAAGATGGTTGTTAGCGATGCTATCTCCTATTGGGAGCTATTGGTTGTTGGTGACAGAGAGAGTACTTCCGGTTGATAGCGACGCTATCTCATATTGGGAGCTATTGGTTGTTGGTGACAGAGAGAGTACTTCCGGTTGTTAGCGATGCTATCTCCTATTGGGAGCTATTGGTTGTTGGTAACAGAGAGAGTACTTCCGGTTGTTAGCGATGCTATCTCCTATTAGGAGCTATTGGTTGTTGGTAACAGAGAGAGTACTTACGGTTGTTAGCGACGCGGCAGAAGTCCTCCTGTAGTTTGGCTACGTCTATAGGAGAGTCCATATAGGGAGGTTCAGGGTAGGACTTCGCAGTCCCCAGGGCTGCAGTAGAGAGGTTGGGGTTGGAGGCGTGGAGACGGACGGAGCCAGATGAGATGCAACTGGGAACCTGGGATGGAACAGGAACAGGAAGCAGACAAACAGAAATGTATCTGCCATTTTCAAATAGTGGATGAACACACATTTTGATGCACAGAAGTTGCAAGTGAGGTTAAGTGAACTATCCATGAAACAAAGAACAGATACCCCCACACTGATGAATGTTCCCCCAGTTCCATCAAGCAACGTTTCGACCCGAAGGTCTCCGTCGGACTTAACCCACGTAAATGGGGTTTTTAAAAGGCAACTATTCAAACATTTCACCTGACTGGGTTTCCTTTTACAGTACCTGCAGTGTTGTTTTCACATCTTTGCCGTAGTTTTTAGAACCACGCCATTTCCTTGGGGGCCTTTTTTCCTTTTTGGGGGTGTCAAATGTAGAAGCCTGAATAGAATAAAATAGAATAAAATAGAAGAGAGAGAGAGAGAGAGAGAGAGAGAGAGAGAGAGAGAGAGAAAATGTTTATTTTAAGGAATGACAGATAGAGAAAACGATGTGTTCTATATTAAGCAGAGAACTGAAAAGATACAAGATAATTCAAAACAACTTCAGGGAAAGACAAGAGAAGACAAGGGAAGTCTTAAAATTCCTCCTGTCACTGAGTGCAGTGCTTTACGTCAGTAACTATCTATACGTCCTAAATGCCTCCCCATTCCCTATATAGTGAACTATTTTTGACCAGTGCACTATATAGGGAATAGGGTGCCATTTGGGATACAGTTAGTAAGTGCACTTCTACGTCAGTAACTATAAAAGTACAACTTGTTTCAGTAATACCTTCATCAACCTGGCATTCCTGAAGAATACTGCAAAGTAAATAAATGCCTTTCATTTGCAATGTGGAATCAGATGATTAAGGAGGACAAGCTTTAAACGCTGTATCTGGATGGAAGATAAACATGTCTGCTACATTTACATTTTAGTCATGAACTCTAGCAGACGCTCTTCTCCAGAGAGACTTACAGTCAGTGCAATCAACTAAGGTTAGTAGGAAAAAACAACCACACAGTTATTATAAGTAGCCTCTTCTTGGAAATAGCTGCTATCAATTGAATATGTAGCATGATGAAAAACATGTACGCAAAAGACTACCGTCATCAGTCTACAGACTAGTTTACTACTGTCATCATCCTACATCATCAGTCTACAGACTAGATTACTACTGTCATCACCCTACATCATCAGTCTACAGACAAGATTACTACTGTCATCACCCTACATCATCAGTCTACAGACTACTTACCACTGTCATCACCCTACATCATCAGTCTACAGACTACTTACCACTGTCATCACCCTACATCATCAGTCTACAGACTAGATTATTACCGTCATCACCCTACATCATCAGTCTACAGACTAGATTATTACCGTCATCACCCTACATCATAATACTACAGACTAGATTACTACTGTCATCACCCTACATCATCAGTCTACAGACCACATTACTACCATCATCACCTTACATCATCAGTCTACAGACTAGATTACTACTGTCATCACCCTACATCATCAGTCTACAGACTAGATTACTACTGTACTAGATTACTACCATCATCACCCTACACCATCAGTTTACAGACAACTTACTACTGTCATCACCCTTCATCATCAGTCTACAGACTAGATTACTACCGTCATCACCCTACACCATCAGTCTACAGACAACTTACTAATGTCATCACCCTACATCATCAGTCTACAGACTAGAATATTACCGTCATCACCCTACATCATCAGTCTACAGACTAGATTACTACTGTCATCAACCTACATCATCAGTCTACAGACTAGATTATTACCATCATCACCCTACATCATAATACTACAGACTAGATTACTACTGTCATCACCCTACATCATCAGTCTACAGACTAGATTACTACTGTCATCACCCTACATCATCACTCTACAGACTAAATTACTACTGTCATCAACCTACATCATCAGTCTACAGACTAGATTACTACCGTCATCACCCTACACCATCAGTCTACAGACTACTTACTACTGTCATCACTCTACATCATAATACTACAGACTAGATTACTACTGTCATCAGCCTACACCATCAGTCTACAGACTAGATTACTACTGTCATCACCCTACACCATCAGTCTACAGACTAGATTATTACCGTCATCACCCTACATCATAATACTACAGACTAGATTATTACCGTCATCACCCTACATAATAATACTACAGACTAGATTACTACTGTCATCACCCTACACCATCAGTCTACAGACTAGATTATTACCGTCATCACCCTACATCATAATACTACAGACTAGATTATTACCGTCATCAACCTACATAATAATACTACAGACTAGATTACTACTGTCATCAGCCTACACCATCAGTCTACAGACTAGATTACTACTGTCATCACCCTACACCATGAGTCTACAGACTAGATTACTACTGACATCAGCCTACACCATCAGACTACAAACTAGATTACTACCGTCATCACACTATATTATCAGTCTACAGACTAGATTACTACTGTTATCAACCCTATATTATCAGTCTACAGACTAGATTACTACCGTCATCACACTATATTATCAGTCTACAGACTAGATTACTACCCTCATCAACCCTATATTATCAGTCTACAGACTAGATTACTACTGTTATTAACCCTATATTATCAGTCTACAGACTAGATTACTACTGTTATCAACGCTATATTATCAGTCTACAGACTAGATTACTACTGTCATCAACCCTATATTATCAGTCTACAGACTAGATTACTACCATCATCGACCCTATATTATCAGTCTACAGACTAGATTACTACTGTTATCAACCCTATATTATCAGTCTACAGACTAGATTACTACCGTCATCACACTATATTATCAGTCTACAGACTAGATTACTACTGTCATCAACCCTATATTATCAGTCTACAGACTAGATTACTACCATCATCGACCCTATATTATCAGTCTACAGACTAGATTACTACTGTCATCAACCCCATATTATCAGTCTACAGACTAGATTACTACCATCATCAACCCCTATATTATCAGTCTACAGACTAGATTACTACCCTCATCAACCCTATATTATCAGTCTACAGACTAGATTACTACTGTCATCACCCCTATATTATCAGTCTACAGACTAGATTACTACCCTCATCAACCCTATATTATCAGTCTACAGACTAGATTACTACTGTTATCAACCCTATATTATCAGTCTACAGACTAGATTACTACTGTCATCAACCCTATATTATCAGTCTACAGACTAGATTACTACTGTTATCAACACTATATTATCAGTCTACAGACTAGATTACTACCCTCATCAACCCTATATTATCAGTCTACAGACTAGATTACTACTGTCATCAACCCTATATTATCAGTCTACAGACTAGATTACTACTGTTATCAACACTATATTATCAGTCTACAGACTAGATTACTACCCTCATCAACCCTATATTATCAGTCTACAGACTAGATTACTACTGTCATCAACCCTATATTATCAGTCTACAGACTAGATTACTACTGTCATCAACCCTATATTATCAGTCTACAGACTAGATTACTACTGTCATCAACCCCATATTATCAGTCTACAGACTAGATTACTACCGTCATCTACCCTATATTATCAGTCTACAGACTAGATTACTACTGTCACCAACCCTATATTATCAGTCTACAGACTAGATTACTACTGTCATCAACCCTATATTATCAGTCTACAGACTAGATTACTACTGTTATCAACCCTATATTATCAGTCTACAGACTAAATTACTACCCTCATCAACCCTATATTATCAGTCTACAGACTAAATTACTACCGTCATCGGTCTACAGACTAGATTAAAGTTGAAGTTGTTACTGAGTTGTATAACATGGTGTGATATACAGTGAATATACCAAACATTAGGAACACCTTATATTGAGGTGCACCCTGTTTGGCCCTCAGAACAGTCTCAATTCATCAGGACATGGACTCTGCAAGGTGTCTAAAGCGTTCCACAGGGATGTTGGCCCATGTTGACTCCAATGCTTCCCACAGTTGTGTCAAGTTGGCTGAATGTCTTTGTGTGGTGGAATATTCTTGATTCACACAGGAAACTGTTGAGCATGAAAAACCCAGCAGTGTTGCAGTTCTTGACACAATCTGGTGCACCTGACACCTACCACCATTCCCCGTTCAAAGGCACTTAAGGCTTAAAAATCCTTCTTTAACATGTCTCCTCCCCTTCATTTACACTGATTGAAGTGGATTTAACAAGTGACATCAATAAGGGATCATAGCTTTCACCAATGTTTTGTATACTCAGTGTATATCCCACCATGTTAGACAACTGAGTAGCAATGAATATACAACATCGCCTTGTCCAACAAATCTGGTTCCTGCTGGGTCATGCTGATGGCAGAGTCAGGATTTGGCGTAAGCAGCAGGAGTCCATGGACCCATCCTGCCTGATGTCAACGATACAGGCTGCTGGCGGTGGTGTAATGGTGTGGGGAATGTTTTCCTGACACACCTTAGGTCCCTTGATACCAACTGATCAATGTTTGAAAGCCACAGCGTCTCTGAACATCTCTGAACATTGTTGCTGACCCGGTGCACCACTTCATGGCTACAGGGGGGTCCGACCCAGTACTAGATGGGAGTACCTAATAAATGTATAGACATACAGCATATGATCTGTCAGGCCAGATGGATAGTGATGACTAAAGCCTGGTTTAGGGTTGGGTGGTATCCACATTTTCATACCGCTATACAATTTCTGTACCGTACCAGGGTTTACGGTATTAATGGAAGTGCACACAAGGGGTCAATGTCAAAAAACGATTTAGTCAACAGGGAACTTGATCCAGGAGGGGATTGAATGTCTCTGCTGTAACCAAGAAGCTTGATCTGGACATCTAGCCACTTAGCTAGCAAGTTAGCAAACCAAATAAACAGCTGGAACCCTGGATATAATTCATTAGACACATCTTAGACGTC
>NW_021822962.1:2969970-2984970 GCF_901001165.1 Salmo trutta
GTCATCCCCCAACCTGGGAGCTGCAGGGTGCTGCTGCCTGCTGTTCATGACTCCATCAGTCAGTCATCCCCCAACCTGGGAGCTGCAGGGGGCTGCTGCCTGCTGTTCATGACTCCATCAGTCAGTCATCCCCCAACCTGGGAGCTGCAGGCTGCTGCTGCCTACTGTTCATGACTCCATCAGTCAGTCATCCCCCAACCTGGGAGCTGCAGGGGGCTGCTGCCTGCTGTTCATGACTCCATCAGTCAGTCATCCCCCAACCTGGGAGCTGCAGGCTGCTGCTGCCTACTGTTCATGACTCCATCAGTCAGTCATCCCCCAACCTGGGAGCTGCAGGCTGCTGCTGCCTACTGTTCATGACTCCATCAGTCAGTCATCCCCCAACCTGGGAGCTGCAGGCTGCTGCTGCCTACTGTTCATGACTCCATCAGTCAGTCATCCCCCAACCTGGGAGCTGCAGGGTCCTGCTGCCTGCTGTTCATGACTCCATCAGTCAGTCATCCCCCAACCTGGGAGCTGCAGGGTGCTGCTGCCTGCTGTTCATGACTCCATCAGTCAGTCACCCCCAACCTGGGAGCTGCAGGGTGCTGCTGCCTGCTGTTCATGACTCCATCAGTCAGTCATCCCCCAACCTGGGAGCTGCAGGGTGCTGCTGCCTGCTGTTCATGACTCCATCAGTCAGTCATATACCTTCAGGTGATAGATGTTTTCCTCTGCATCCAGATCAATGCACTGGGCTGACTTCTTAATGGCCATGACAGAGAGACCCACGTCAATACAGCCGTGTAACTTCCCCTTCTCAATCTGAAAGACAGGAACATTAATAACCACGTCAATACAGCCGTGTAACTTCCCCTTCTCAATCTGAAAGACAGGAACATTAATAACCACGTCAATACAGCCGTGTAACTTCCCCTTCTCAATCTGAAAGACAGGAACATTAATAACCACGTCAATACAGCCGTGTAACTTCCCCTTCTCAATCTGAAAGACAGGAACATTAATAACTACGTCAATACAGCCGTGTAACTTCCCCTTCTCAATCTGAAAGACAGGAACATTAATAACCACGTCAATACAGCCGTGTAACTTCCCCTTCTCAATCTGAAAGACAGGAACATTAATAACCACGTCAATACAGCCGTGTAACTTCCCCTTCTCAATCTGAAAGACAGGAACATTAATAACCACGTCAATACAGCCGTGTAACTTCCCCTTCTCAATCTGAAAGACAGGAACATTAATAACCACGTCAATACAGCCGTGTAACTTCCCCTTCTCAATCTGAAAGACAGGAACATTAATAACCACGTCAATACAGCCGTGTAACTTCCCCTTCTCAATCTGAAAGACAGGAACATTAATAACCACGTCAATACAGCCGTGTAACTTCCCCTTCTCAATCTGAAAGACAGGAACATTAATAACCACGTCAATACAGCCGTGTAACTTCCCCTTCTCAATCTGAAAGACAGGAACATTAATAACCACGTCAATACAGCCGTGTAACTTCCCCTTCTCAATCTGAAAGACAGGAACATTAATAACCATGTCAATACAGCCGTGTAACTTCCCCTTCTCAATCTGAAAGACAGGAACATTAATAACCACGTCAATACAGCCGTGTAACTTCCCCTTCTCAATCTGAAAGACAGGAACATTAATAACCATGTCAATACAGCCGTGTAACTTCCCCTTCTCAATCTGAAAGACAGGAACATTAATAACCACGTCAATACAGCCGTGTAACTTCCCCTTCTCAATCTGAAAGACAGGAACATTAATAACCACGTCAATACAGCCGTGTATCTTCCCCTTCTCAATCTGAAAGACAGGAACATTAATAACCACGTCAATACAGCCGTGTAACTTCCCCTTCTCAATCTGAAAGACAGGAACATTAATAACCACGTCAATACAGCCGTGTAACTTCCCCTTCTCAATCTGAAAGACAGGAACATTAATAACCACGTCAATACAGCCGTGTAACTTCCCCTTCTCAATCTGAAAGACAGGAACATTAATAACCACGTCAATACAGCCGTGTAACTTCCCCTTCTCAATCTGAAAGACAGGAACATTAATAACCATGTCAATACAGCCGTGTAACTTCCCCTTCTCAATCTGAAAGACAGGAACATTAATAACCACGTCAATACAGCCGTGTAACTTCCCCTTCTCAATCTGAAAGACAGGAACATTAATAACCACGTCAATACAGCCGTGTAACTTCCCCTTCTCAATCTGAAAGACAGGAACATTAATAACCACGTCAATACAGCCGTGTAACTTCCCCTTCTCAATCTGAAAGACAGGAACATTAATAACTACGTCAATACAGCCGTGTAACTTCCCCTTCTCAATCTGAAAGACAGGAACATTAATAACCACGTCAATACAGCCGTGTAACTTCCCCTTCTCAATCTGAAAGACAGGAACATTAATAACCATGTCAATACAGCCGTGTAACTTCCCCTTCTCAATCTGAAAGACAGGAACATTAATAACCACGTCAATACAGCCGTGTAACTTCCCCTTCTCAATCTGAAAGACAGGAACATTTAAGAAGGTCTGAGGAATGGCTGACCATATAGCAGCAATATTGCTAAAAGAGACAGAAGTCTGCATCCCATATGGCACCGTATTCCATATATCAGGGCTGCCCAACCCTCTTCCTGGAGATCTACCATCCAGTGGGTTTTCAGTCCAACCCTAATTTAACACACCTGATTCTACTAATTAGCTGCTCAACAAGACCTTAACTAGCTGAATCAAATATGCTAAATTAGGGTTGGACAGAACCTACAGGACAGTAGATCTCCAGGAAGAGGGTTGCCCTGCCCTATATAGTGCACTACTTTTGACCAGGGCATGGAATAGGGTGATATTTGGGACACAGTGGTGTCGTATGGTACGCACCACTGAAAGACTGCATGTCTCTGTACAGATACACCGGTTCAACATTGGGACATTATTATTCAGTATGGTCCTGGCAGGTCTTAACTCTTCCTGTACACTGACATTCAGGATGACTTTGACATGTGGGAACATTTGATTTATTGTAACTGCATTAAGCCTCCCACATGACGGCAGGTAGCCTAGCACTGCAGGTAGCCTAGCATGGCAGGTAGCCTAGCACTGCAGGTAGACTAGCATGGCAGGTAGCCTAGCACTGCAGGTAGACTAGCACTGCAGGTAGCTTAGCATGGCAGGTAGCCTAGCACTGCAGGTAGTCTAGCACTGCAGGTAGCTTAGCATGGCAGGTAGCCTAGCACTGCAGGTAGTCTAGCACTGCAGGTAGCTTAGCATGGCAGGTAGCCTAGCACTGCAGGTAGTCTAGCACCGTAGGTAGCCTAGCACTACAGGTAGCCTAGCACTGCAGGTAGCCTAGCACTGCAGGTAGCCTAGCACTGCAGGTAGCCTAGCAATGCAGGTAGCTTAGCATGGCAGGTAGCCTAGCAGTGCAGGTAGTCTAGCACTGCAGGAAGCCTAGCACTGCAGGTAGCCTAGCACTGCAGGTAGCCTAGCACTGCAGGTAGCCTAGCAGTTAAGAGGATTGATGAATCTGCCGATGTGCCCTTCAGCAAGGCACTTAACCCTAATCGCTCATGTAAGTCTCTCTGGATAATAGGTTCTGCTAAATATCTAAAATGTAAAACATGACCATGACCTGGTTACCCCAGCAGTATCTCAGGACCTGACAACCCAGTCCCAGCAGTATATCAGGACCTGACAACCCAGTCCCAGCAGTATCTCAGGACCTGACAACCCAGTCCCAGCAGTATATCAGGACCTGACAACCCAGTCCCAGCAGTATATCAGGACCTGACAACCCAGTCCCAGCAGTATCTCAGGACCTGACAACCCAGTCCCAGCAGTATATCAGGACCTGACAACCCAGTCCCAGCAGTATCTCAGGACCTGACAACCCAGTCCCAGCAGTATCTCAGGACCTGACAACCCAGTCCCAGCAGTATCTCAGGACCTGACAACCCAGTCCCAGCAGTATATCAGGACCTGACAACCCAGTCCCAGCAGTATCTCAGGACCTGACAACCCAGTCCCAGCAGTATATCAGGACCTGACAACCCAGTCCCAGCAGTATATCAGGACCTGGCAACCCAGTCCCAGCAGTATATCAGGACCTGACAACCCAGTCCCAGCAGTATATCTGGACCTGGCAACCCAGTCCCAGCAGTATATCAGGACCTGACAACCCAGTCCCAGCAATATCAGGACCTGGCAACCCAGTCCCAGCAGTATATCAGGACCTGACAACCCAGTCCAAGCAGTATCTCAGGACCTGACAACCCAGTCCCAGCAGTATATCAGGACCTGACAACCCAGTCCCAGCAGTATATCAGGACCTGACAACCCAGTCCCAGCAGTATATCAGGACCTGACAACCCAGTCCAAGCAGTATCTCAGGACCTGACAACCCAGTCCCAGCAGTATCTCAGGACCTGACAACCCAGTCCCAGCAGTATATCAGGACCTGGCAACCCAGTCCCAGCAGTATCTCAGGACCTGGCAACCCAGTCCCAGCAGTATCTCAGGACCTGACAACCCAGTCCCAGCAGTATATCAGGACCTGGCAACCCAGTCCCAGCAGTATATCAGGACCTGACAACCCAGTCCCAGCAGTATATCTGGACCTGGCAACCCAGTCCCAGCAGTATATCAGGACCTGACAACCCAGTCCCAGCAGTATATCAGGACCTGGCAACCCAGTCCCAGCAGTATATCAGGACCTGACAACCCAGTCCAAGCAGTATCTCAGGACCTGACAACCCAGTCCCAGCAGTATCTCAGGACCTGACAACCCAGTCCCAGCAGTATATCAGGACCTGACAACCCAGTCCAAGCAGTATCTCAGGACCTGACAACCCAGTCCCAGCAGTATCTCAGGACCTGACAACCCAGTCCCAGCAGGATATCAGGACCTGGCAACCCAGTCCCAGCAGTATCTCAGGACCTGACAACCCAGTCCCAGCAGTATCTCAGGACCTGGCAACCCAGTCCCAGCAGTATCTCAGGACCTGACAACCCAGTCCCAGCAGTATCTCAGGACCTGACAACCCAGTCCCAGCAGTATCTCAGGACCTGACAACCCAGTCCCAGCAGTATCTCAGGACCTGGCAACCCAGTCCCAGCAGTATCTCAGGACCTGACAACCCAGTCCCAGCAGTATCTCAGGACCTGACAACCCAGTCCCAGCAGTATATCAGGACCTGACAACCCAGTCCCAGCAGTATATCAGGACCTGACAACCCAGTCCCAGCAGTATATCAGGACCTGACAACCCAGTCCCAGCAGTATATCAGGACCTGACAACCCAGTCCCAGCAGTATCTCAGGACCTGACAACCCAGTCCCAGCAGTATATCAGGACCTGACAACCCAGTCCCAGCAGTATATCAGGACCTGACAACCCAGTCCCAGCAGTATATCAGGACCTGGCAACCCAGTCCCAGCAGTATCTCAGGACCTGACAACCCAGTCCCAGCAGTATATCAGGACCTGACAACCCAGTCCAAGCAGTATCTCAGGACCTGACAACCCAGTCCCAGCAGTATCTCAGGACCTGACAACCCAGTCCCAGCAGTATATCAGGACCTGACAACCCAGTCCCAGCAGTATCTCAGGACCTGACAACCCAGTCCCAGCAGTATATCAGGACCTGACAACCCAGTCCCAGCAGTATCTCAGGACCTGACAACCCAGTCCCAGCAGGATATCAGGACCTGACAACCCAGTCCCAGCAGTATATCAGGACCTGACAACCCAGTCCCAGCAGTATATCAGGACCTGACAACCCAGTCCCAGCAGTATATCAGGACCTGACAACCCAGTCCCAGCAGTATCTCAGGACCTGACAACCCAGTCCCAGCAGTATCTCAGGACCTGACAACCCAGTCCCAGCAGTATATCAGGACCTGACAACCCAGTCCCAGCAGTATATCAGGACCTGACAACCCAGTCCCAGCAGTATCTCAGGACCTGACAACCCAGTCCCAGCAGGATATCAGGACCTGACAACCCAGTCCCAGCAGTATATCAGGACCTGACAACCCAGTCCCAGCAGTATCTCAGGACCTGACAACCCAGTCCCAGCAGGATATCAGGACCTGACAACCCAGTCCCAGCAGTATCTCAGGACCTGACAACCCAGTCCCAGCAGTATCTCAGGACCTGACAACCCAGTCCCAGCAGTATATCAGGACCTGACAACCCAGTCCCAGCAGTATATCAGGACCTGGCAACCCAGTCCCAGCAGTATATCAGGACCTGGTAACCCAGTCCCAGCAGTATATCAGGACCTGGCAACCCAGTCCCAGCAGTATATCAGGACCTGGCAACCCAGTCCCAGCAGTATATCAGGACCTGACAACCCAGTCCCAGCAGTATATCAGGACCTGGCAACCCAGTCCCAGCAGTATCTCAGGACCTGACAACCCAGTCCCAGCAGTATATCAGGACCTGGCAACCCAGTCCCAGCAGTATATCAGGACCTGACAACCCAGTCCCAGCAGTATATCAGGACCTGACAACCCAGTCCCAGCAGTATATCAGGACCTGACAACCCAGTCCCAGCAGTATATCAGGACCTGGCAACCCAGTCCCAGCAGTATCTCAGGACCTGACAACCCAGTCCCAGCAGTATATCAGGACCTGGCAACCCAGTCCCAGCAGTATCTCAGGACCTGACAACCCAGTCCCAGCAGTATCTCAGGACCTGACAACCCAGTCCCAGCAGTATATCAGGACCTGACAACCCAGTCCCAGCAGTATCTCAGGACCTGACAACCCAGTCCCAGCAGTATCTCAGGACCTGACAACCCAGTCCCAGCAGTATCTCAGGACCTGACAACCCAGTCCCAGCAGTATATCAGGACCTGACAACCCAGTCCCAGCAGTATATCAGGACCTGACAACCCAGTCCCAGCAGTATATCTGGACCTGACAACCCAGTCCCAGCAGTATCTCAGGACCTGACAACCCAGTCCCAGCAGTATCTCAGGACCTGACAACCCAGTCCCAGCAGTATCTCAGGACCTGACAACCCAGTCCCAGCAGTATCTCAGGACCTGACAACCCAGTCCCAGCAGTATATCAGGACCTGACAACCCAGTCCCAGCAGTATATCAGGACCTGACAACCCAGTCCCAGCAGTATATCAGGACCTGACAACCCAGTCCCAGCAGTATATCAGGA
The DNA here is from genome assembly GCF_901001165.1 of Salmo trutta. Lineage (NCBI taxonomy): Eukaryota > Metazoa > Chordata > Actinopteri > Salmoniformes > Salmonidae > Salmo > Salmo trutta. The sequence continues at coordinate 2,977,185 of NW_021822962.1, forward strand.
CCTGACAACCCAGTCCCAGCAGTATATCAGGACCTGACAACCCAGTCCCAGCAGTATATCAGGACCTGGCAACCCAGTCCCAGCAGTATATCAGGACCTGACAACCCAGTCCCAGCAGTATATCTGGACCTGACAACCCAGTCCCAGCAGTATCTCAGGACCTGACAACCCAGTCCCAGCAGTATCTCAGGACCTGACAACCCAGTCCCAGCAGTATATCAGGACCTGACAACCCAGTCCCAGCAGTATATCAGGACCTGACAACCCAGTCCCAGCAGTATATCAGGACCTGACAACCCAGTCCCAGCAGTATATCAGGACCTGAGATCTTACCGTAACATCCTTTCTCACATACTCTAGTTTTCTTTAGTTTGTACTATAACATTACTGGTTGCCTCCACCCTTTCTTTTGTGTTTACATTTTTTTATGTTCCTTTTTAAAAATCCATAAACAATTGGTCCCCCAAAAAACATGTATTTCAGATGCTGTAGGAAAGATAGTCAGTCTGTTGTGCTTTCTGTGATAGCTGTGTGTGATTGATGAGTGTCCTAGCAGACAGAATGGGGGCAGAGGGGCAGCAGCTCTTTGTACTCACATCAGCACCACACTTGGCATACTTCAGGATGCCCTTGTCCAAGTAGAAGTATCTCTGTAGAAGATAAAAGAAAAACAAGAGATAGAGATTAAGAGATAGAGAGACAGAGATAGAGACAGAGATGGAGAGATTGAGAGAGAAAGGGAGAGAGAGAGAGAAAGAGATAGAGAGAGAAAGGGAGAGAGAGAGAGAGAACGAGATAGAGAGAAAGAGATAGAGAGATTGAGAGAGATTGAGAGAGAACGGGAGAGAGAGAGAAGACAAGCGAGGGATGAGCAACACACACGTCATCCTCTGGGCAGTGGTTCAACCTCTCTGTGAGGAGCCTGCTGGATTCACCCCCTCTGTGTTGTTAATACATTTATTAATATCTGTACTCTCAGACATTTCTCCCTCTCTCTCTCTCTCTCTCTCTCTCTCACTCCCTCTCTCTCACTCTCTCCCTCTCTCTCACTCCTCCTCTCTCTCTCTCTCCCTCTCTCTCTCTCTCCCTCCCTCTCTCTCTCTCTCCCTCTCTCTCTCCCCCTCTCTCCTTCCCTCTCCCCCTCTCTCCCTCCCTCTCCCCCTCTCTCTTTCTCCCTCCCTCTCTCTCTCTCTCTCTCTCTCTCTCTCTCCCTTTCTCTCTTTCCCTCCCTTCTTTATAGAGCACTAGTTTTGGCCAGGGCTTGGCCATAAGACTCTGTTCAAAAATGTAGTGCACTAGGAAAAGGGGTGTTTATTTGGGACGTACACTCTATGTTTATGAAAGCCGGCCTGGCACCATGCACATCTCGTATATCATTAAAATGGGACTGTTGATACGATAATGAAAACAGTTTCAGAAGCTTTAAGTCCTTATGTCAGTGTATGTTAGTTCAGGAAGAACCCTTTTGAGTTCCATGTAGAAGAACCCTTTCCACAGAGGGTTCTACATGGACCCCAAAATAGTTCTACCTGGACCCAAAAAGGGTTCTCCTATAGGGACAGCTGAATAAACCTTTTGCAACCCTTTTTTCCACTTATATCGTTTGTATCCATCTGTACTGAGATCATCTGTATCCAGCTGTACTGAGGTCATCTGTATCCATCTCTACTGAGATCATCTGTATCCATCTCTACTGAGATCATCTGTATCCATCTCTACTGAGATCATCGGTATCCATCTCTACTGAGATCATCTGTATCCATCTCTACTGAGGTCATCTGTATCCATCTCTACTGAGGTCATCTGTATCCATCTCTACTGAGGTCATCTGTATCCATCTGTACTGAGGTCATCTGTATCCATCTCTACTGAGATCATCTGTATCCATCTCTACTGAGATCATTTGTATCCATCTCTACTGAGGTCATCTGTATCCATCTCTACTGAGGTCATCTGTATCCATCACTACTGAGGTCATCTGTATCCATCTCTACTGAGATCATCTGTATCCATCTGTATTTAAATCTTCTGTATCCATCTCTACTGAGATCAGCTGTATCCATCTCTACTGAGGTCATCTGTATCCATCTCTACTGAGATCATTTGTATCCATCTCTACTGAGGTCATCTGTATCCATCTCTATTGAGGTCATTTGTATCCATCTCTACTGAGGTCATCTGTATCCATCTCTACTGAGGTCATCTGTATCCATCTCTACTGAGGTCATTTGTATCCATCTCTAAATTATACCCCATTCCCTACAACCTTGAACAGAGCCCTGGGGGGGCATTTGGGATGCAGGTATAGAGTAGATACTACAGGCAGCAGGTCATCAGCTAATGGAGCAATATCATCTCTTTAAAGAGCTAACCTTTTAGAGAGACAGAGATAGAGAGACAGAGAGAGAGAGAGAGAGAGAGAGAGGGAGAGAGAGAGGGAGAGAAAGGGAGAGAGGGAGAGGGAGAGAGAGAGAGAGAGAGGGAGAGGGAGAGAGACAGACAGAGAGAGAGAGGGAGACAGACAGAGAGAGAGGGAGAGAGACAGGGGGGTAGTGAAAGAAAATGACCCCTGGGACATGTGGCTACTGCAAGGGAAGGGGGATGTCATTCATCAAGTGATTCAATTAGCTAACAACACAAAGGAGTGATGTCATGGGGGGGGGGGGACAAGGCTGGGAAATGATGTGGGTTGGGGAGGGACTCATATTGATCACGTGCTCTGACACCACTGTTTAACTGGAATATCCCCCACAAGTTAATCCCCTTCCCTGGGTGCTGCTGTTTGGTGAGATGACTATCTTGTATCAGAGGTGAGATGACTACCCTGTATCAGAGGTGAGATGACTACCCTGTATCAGAGGTGAGATGACTACCCTGTATCAGAGGTGAGATGACTACCCTGTATCAGAGGTGAGATGACTACCCTGTATCAGAGGTGAGATGACTACCCTGTATCAGAGGTGAGATGACTACCCTGTATCAGAGGTGAGATGACTACCCTGTATCAGAGGGCGGTGAAATGCTTACAGTGTGTGTGTATGTGTGTGTATGTGTGTGTGTGTGTGTGTGTGTGTGTGTGTGTGTGTGTGTGTGTGTGTGTGTGTGTGTGTGTGTGTGTGTGTGTATGTGTGTGTGTGTGGTGAGGTGAGAAGCCTACCTTGTGCCATCCCTTCATCGGCCACTTCCTCCTCTTCAGCATGTATCCATCCTGCTTCTGGGGCTCCTGGACATTACTGTGTCCTCCACGCAGCCCCTCTACAATCTCCCAACTGTCCTGTAAACACACAACAAGGTTACACACAGCCCCTCTACAATCTCCCAACTGTCCTGTAGATACACAACAAGGTTACACACAGCCCCTCTACAATCTCCCAACTGTCCTGTAAACACACAACAAGGTTACACACAGCCCCTCTACAATCTACCAACTGTCCTGGAGACACACAACAAGGTTACACACAGCCCCTCTACAATCTCCCAACTGTCCTGTAGACACACAGCCCCTCTACAATCTCCCAACTATCCTGTAAACACACACCAAGGTTACACACAACCCCTCTACAATCTCCCAACTGTCCTGTAGACACACAACAAGGTTACACACAGCCCCTCTACAATCTACCAACTGTCCTGTAGACACACAACAAGGTTACACACAGCCCCTCTACAATCTACCAACTGTCCTGTAGACACACAACAAGGTTACACACAGCCCCTCTACAATCTACCAACTGTCCTGTAAACACACAACAAGGTTACACACAGCCCCTCTACAATCTACCAACTGTCCTGTAAACACACAACAAGGTTACACACAGCCCCTCTACAATCTACCAACTGTCCTGTAAACACACAACAAGGTTACACACAGCCCCTCTACAATCTACCAACTGTCCTGTAGACACACAACAAGGTTACACACAGCCCCTCTACAATCTACCAACTGTCCTATAAACACACAACAAGGTTACACACAGCCCCTCTACAATCTACAACTGTCCTGTAAACACACAACAAGGTTACACACAGCCCCTCTACAATCTACCAACTGTCCTGTAGACACACAACAAGGTTACACACAGCCCCTCTACAATCTCCCAACTGTCCTGTAGACACACAACAAGGTTACACACAGCCCCTCTACAATCTACCAACTGTCCTGTAGACACACAACAAGGTTACACACAGCCCCTCTACAATCTACCAACTGTCCTGTAAACACACAACAAGGTTACACACAGCACCTCTACAATCTACCAACTGTCCTGTAGACACACAACAAGGTTACACACAGCCCCTCTACAATCTACCAACTGTCCTGTAAACACACAACAAGGTTACACACAGCCCCTCTACTATCTCCCAACTGTCCTGTAGACACACAACAAGGTTACACACAGCCCCTCTACAATCTCCCAACTGTCCTATAAACACACAACAAGGTTACACACAGCCCCTCTACAATCTACCAACTGTCCTGTAAACACACAACAAGGTTACACACAGCCCCTCTACTATCTCCCAACTGTCCTGTAGACACACAACAAGGTTACACACAGCCCCTCTACAATCTCCCAACTGTCCTATAAACACACAACAAGGTTACACACAGCCCCTCTACAATCTACCAACTGTCCTGTAGACACACAACAAGGTTACACACAGTCCCTCTACAATCTCCCAACTGTCCTGTAGACACACAACAAGGTTACACACAGCCCCTCTACTATCTACCAACTGTCCTGTAGACACACAACAAGGTTACACACAGTCCCTCTACAATCTACCAACTGTCCTGTAGACACACAACAAGGTTACACACAGCCCCTCTACAATCTACCAACTGTCCTGTTGATACACAACAAGGTTACACACAGCCCCTCTACAATCTACCAACTGTCCTGTAAACACACAACAAGGTTACACACAGCCCCTCTACAATCTACCAACTGTCCTGTAAACACACAACAAGGTTACACACAGCCCCTCTACAATCTACCAACTGTCCTCTAAACACACAACAAGGTTACACACAGCCCCTCTACAATCTACCAACTGTCCTGTAAACACACAACAAGGTTACACACAGCCCCTCTACAATCTACCAACTGTCCTGTAGACACACAACAAGGTTACACAAAGTCCCTCTACAATCTCCCAACTGTCCTGTAGACACACAACAAGGTTACACACAGCCCCTCTACTATCTACCAACTGTCCTGTAAACACACAACAAGGTTACACACAGCCCCTCTACAATCTACCAACTGTCCTGTAGACACACAACAAGGTTACACACAGCCCCTCTACAATCTCCCAACTGTCCTGTAGACACACAACAAGGTTACACACAGCCCCTCTACAATCTACCAACTGTCCTGTAAACACACAACAAGGTTACACACAGCCCCTCTACAATCTACCAACTGTCCTGTAGACACACAACAAGGTTACACACAGCCCCTCTACTATCTACCAACTGTCCTGTAAACACACAACAAGGTTACACACAGCCCCTCTACAATCTACCAACTGTCCTGTAAACACACACCAAGGTTACACACAGCCCCTCTACAATCTACCAACTGTCCTATAAACACACAACAAGGTTACACACAGCCCCTCTACAATCTACCAACTGTCCTGTAGACACACAACAAGGTTACACACAGCCCCTCTACTATCTCCCAACTGTCCTGTAAACACACAACAAGGTTACACACAGCCCCTCTACAATCTACCAACTGTCCTGTAGACACACAACAAGGTTACACACAGCCCCTCTACAATCTACCAACTGTCCTGTAGACACACAACAAGGTTACACACAGCCCCTCTACAATCTACCAACTGTCCTGTAGACACACAACAAGGTTACACACAGTCCCTCTACAATCTCCCAACTGTCCTATAAACACACAACAAGGTTACACACAGCCCCTCTACAATCTACCAACTGTCCTGTAGACACACAACAAGGTTACACACAGCCCCTCTACAATCTACCAACTGTCCTGTAGACACACAACAAGGTTACACACAGTCCCTCTACAATCTCCCAACTGTCCTGTAGACACACAACAAGGTTACACACAGCCCCTCTACTATCTACCAACTGTCCTGTAGACACACAACAAGGTTACACACAGCCCCTCTACAATCTACCAACTGTCCTGTAGACACACAACAAGGTTACACACAGCCCCTCTACAATCTACCAACTGTCCTGTAGACACACAACAAGGTTACACACAGCCCCTCTACTATCTACCAACTGTCCTGTAAACACACAACAAGGTTACACACAGCCCCTCTACAATCTCCCAACTGTCCTGTAAACACACAACAAGGTTACACACAGCCCCTCTACAATCTACCAACTGTCCTGTTGATACACAACAAGGTTACACACAGCCCCTCTACAATCTACCAACTGTCCTGTAAACACACAACAAGGTTACACACAGCCCCTCTACAATCTACCAACTGTCCTGTAAACACACAACAAGGTTACACACAGCCCCTCTACAATCTACCAACTGTCCTGTAGACACACAACAAGGTTACACACAGCCCCTCTACAATCTACCAACTGTCCTGTAAACACACAACAAGGTTACACACAGCCCCTCTACAATCTACCAACTGTCCTGTAGACACACAACAAGGTTACACAAAGTCCCTCTACAATCTCCCAACTGTCCTGTAGACACACAACAAGGTTACACACAGCCCCTCTACTATCTACCAACTGTCCTGTAAACACACAACAAGGTTACACACAGCCCCTCTACAATCTACCAACTGTCCTGTAGACACACAACAAGGTTACACACAGCCCCTCTACAATCTCCCAACTGTCCTGTAGACACACAACAAGGTTACACACAGCCCCTCTACAATCTACCAACTGTCCTGTAAACACACAACAAGGTTACACACAGCCCCTCTACAATCTACCAACTGTCCTGTAGACACACAACAAGGTTACACACAGCCCCTCTACTATCTACCAACTGTCCTGTAAACACACAACAAGGTTACACACAGCCCCTCTACAATCTACCAACTGTCCTGTAAACACACACCAAGGTTACACACAGCCCCTCTACAATCTACCAACTGTCCTATAAACACACAACAAGGTTACACACAGCCCCTCTACAATCTACCAACTGTCCTGTAGACACACAACAAGGTTACACACAGCCCCTCTACTATCTCCCAACTGTCCTGTAAACACACAACAAGGTTACACACAGCCCCTCTACAATCTACCAACTGTCCTGTAGACACACAACAAGGTTACACACAGCCCCTCTACAATCTACCAACTGTCCTGTAGACACACAACAAGGTTACACACAGCCCCTCTACAATCTACCAACTGTCCTGTAGACACACAACAAGGTTACACACAGTCCCTCTACAATCTCCCAACTGTCCTATAAACACACAACAAGGTTACACACAGCCCCTCTACAATCTACCAACTGTCCTGTAGACACACAACAAGGTTACACACAGCCCCTCTACAATCTACCAACTGTCCTGTAGACACACAACAAGGTTACACACAGCCCCTCTACAATCTACCAACTGTCCTGTAGACACACAACAAGGTTACACACAGTCCCTCTACAATCTCCCAACTGTCCTGTAGACACACAACAAGGTTACACACAGCCCCTCTACTATCTACCAACTGTCCTGTAGACACACAACAAGGTTACACCCAGCCCCTCTACAATCTACCAACTGTCCTGTAGACACACAACAAGGTTAC